>NW_013541468.1:0-109564 GCF_000499545.2 Eimeria tenella
TCCTGCTGCTGCTGCTGTTGCCCCGCTGCCACCGGTTTCGCAGGCTGCAGCAGCAGCAGACACAGCTGCTGCTCCGGTAGCCACGAAGCTGAAGGCAGCAGAGCCAAATGCTGCAGCATCATCAGGCCTTCTCTACCTGCAGAAGCAGCAGCAGGCACAGCAACAGCAGCACCAGCAACGGCAAGACCAGCACAAGCAGCTGCATGAGACAGGTGTTACCTTCACGGCTGGCTGCAGCGCCAGTTCAGCAGCAGCAGCAACTGCAGCAACAGCAGCAGCAAAAGCAGCAGCAGCAAAAGCAGCCACAAGTGCTGCAAAGACAGAATGTGCTGCACTGCAGGAACCCGCAGCAAGCAGCAGCAGCGGAGAAATTTAGGTCACGGCCAAGGGGCCGCGCTGCTGCTGCTGCTGCTGCTGCTGCTGCTGCTGGGTTGCTGTCAGCGCGGTGCTGCTGTGTGCAGCGATGGAGGCGCGAACCGCGCAGCAGCAAATGCAGCAACAGCGACAGCAGCAGTAGTAGTAACAGCAGCAGCAGTGTTGTACCGCTTTTTATTGCTGCTGCTGCAGACTGAACTTTGTATTGAAATAAACTTCATGGCGTCTGTAACGTTGTTGCCTAGCTGCTGCTGCAGCTGCAGCAGCAGCTAGGAACAGCTGCAGCAGCTGCAGTTGCTGCTACTGCTACAGCTGCAGCAGCTGCAGCAGCTTCTGACCGAGCGTGCAAATCTCACTCCTGCTGGTGCTGCTGCTGCGGCTTAACTTTATCTGCTGCTGTTGCTGCATTTGTTGCCGCTGTTACTGCAGCTACTGTTGCTGTTGCTTCTACAGGTGCTGCCACTGTTGCTGCTGCTGCCACTGCTGTCTTCGTTGCTGGTTACTGCTGTTGCTGCAGCAGCTGTTACTCTTGTGTCTGCCGTCCCCATTACCCGGTTATGGCTGCAGCAGGCGCTTGCACAGTGCTGCGGTAGTTGCTGCTGCTGCTGCTTGTGCTGCTACTGCTGTTGTTGCTGCTGCTGCGGCTTTTGTTGCTGCTTTTGCTGCTATTGGTGCTGTTGCTGGAGACGATACAGGAATATGGAAGGGTTTGTGGAACTGACTAGGGGCTCCACAGCAGCAGCGGTAACAGCAGCAGCAACAATAGCAGCAGCAGCAACCGCAGCAGCAATAGCAGCAGCAGCAGCAGCAAATGTAACAGCAACACGGTGCTGATGGGCTTTCGCTGCTTCGCTAGCTCCTCTAGGGAATCGGGGGCCCCACACCCTCTGCAGCAGCAGAACCAGCGGCAGCAGCAGCAGCAGCAGCGTGAGTTTTGTCGAATCTGCCCAGCTCTTCGGCTTTTTGCTGCTCAGCAAAACACTCTTGCTGCTGTTGCTGACGAATAATGCCTTTAGTTCATTCCTGGCTGTCTGCTGCAGTTCCTTGGGTGTACAGACACCTCATGCGACCTGCTGGGGATGATTGGGCTTGCCTTCAGCCGTCTTTATTCTTTTAATTTGAATTATTGTTGGCATTTCAATTATTTAATTCAAATGAAGCATCAAACTCAGCTGCTGCTGCTGCTGCTGCAGCAGCAGAGCGGCGGACCCGCCAGGTACGCTGGTGTCTGTACACTGCAGCAGCTAGTGCAGCAGCAATAAATGCTTCATGTTTTTCGTTTATTTATTTATTTTTATTCTTTCTGACTCACTGCAGAAGTATTTCGCTGCCTTTGTGTCCCGGTGTTTCCCCGCAGTCGCTTGCTGTTGCCGCTGCTGCTGCTTTCGCTGTTCCGCTGCTGCTGCTGCTGCCGCTGCTGCTGCTGCTGCGTCCTTCCGTCGAGCTTGCCGCCCTGAGCGCACCAGCGTCTTGTCCTGGGGCTTTTTTTTGCACATTGTTTTATTTTCTTTCCCTTTTTCTAAACATTTTGCACATATTGTCTCTCGCGGCTTCAGTTTTAGGAAATGTTGAGTGCAGCAGCAGCAGCAGCAGCAGCAGCAGCGAGAGGGCGCCTCCTCCCGCTGTTGCTGCTCTCACACAGGTAGAAGGCGCGGTGGCTGCATACCCGTACACACCTCCAGCAGCAGCAGCATGAGCAGCAGCAGCAGCAGAGGTACAAGAAGATTTACGGCGAAGTTGGCGGAGCAGAAGCTGCAGCAGCAGCTTCGACGGCGTCTCGAAGCTTGCTGTTCTTCACAGCTGTCTTGCTGCTGCAGCAGCAGCAGCAGCGGCCGCAGCGGGAGCTGTTGGACCCTCGGTTTTGTCCTGAACAGCTGCAGCTGCAGCGTCAGCAGCGGCTACTGCTGCAGCTTCGCGTTATTTCATGGAGGCAGCTGCAGCAGCAGCAGCAGCAGCAGCAGCGGGACCAGTAGCAGCTAGGCCACTGGCTACCCTGTGAATGGCAGTAGCAGCAGCAGCAGATTCGGAGCTTTTGTGAACGCTGCATCGGCCGCTGCGCTTTTTCGTTGGAAGGACTGCAGCAGCAGCTGCTGCTGCTGCTCCCTTCCTCCTGCGTCCGGACTTATCCTAGTGCAGCAGCAGCAGCAGCAACAGCAGAAGAAGCAGCGGGGCCATGAGCATGGCTTCGGGTGTAAGGGCTTCGCAGCAGCTGCAGCTGTGTCCGCAGCAAGGGGAGCAGCAGCAGCTGCAGCAGCGGGAGCAGCAGCAGCAGCCGCAGTTTCATAGCTTCCTTTGCAACAGACAGAACTGCAGCACGGCGTTGAGACGTCAGCTGTACATGGGTGGGGAGCAGCAGCAGCAGCAGCAGCGGTTCTGCTGCTGCAGCGCTGCAGCACCTGCGTTGCTGCATGTGGGGCCCGGATTGTCTCTTTTTTCGGGACCTCCTTTTCAGTTGTGGCAGCAGCAGCAGCAGCGACAGCAGTTGCTGCTGAGGCCAAGGGCGCCTGCAGCAGCAGCAGCAGCAGCAGCAGCAGATGACAAGGAGCCTTGCTGTTGCTCCGAGTCCCCCACACCATGCCCCGCCGCTTCCCAGCCTGATTCATCGGCTTTGGCTTCAGCAGCAGCAACAGCAGCAGCAATGCCTGCTGCGCTGCAGCAGCAGCATGGGCAAGCAGCAGCAGCGGCTGCAGTGGCAGCGGCCACGCCGCAGCCGCCGCAGCTGCAGCTGAACCTGCAGCAGGAGCTGGGAGGAGTGCAGCAGCTGCAGCAATTGCAGCTGCAGCAGCTGCATCTGCAGCGCGGTAAAGACCTGAAGAAGCAGCAAGAGCAGCAACAGCAGCAGCAGCAGGGGCAACAGCAGCAGCAGCAGCAGCAGCAGGAAGGGGACCGGTACATACTGCACTTGGAGCCCGGCGCTGGCAGCAAACTGCAGCAGCAGCTAGCCTCGCTAAGAGCTGCTGCTGCTGCTGCTTTTGGCTGCGATGATTCCTTTTGTTATTTGCTGCACTGTTCTGTCTCGGGCTATTTCAGGTGTACAGACATCGCAGCAGTGGAGGCCCACGTTGCTGCAGCTGTCAAGCAGCTGCAGCAGGAGCAGCAGCAGCACCACGGCCAGCAGCAGCAGCAGCAGCAGCAGCAGCAGGAAGGGGGGCTGCGATGTGAGGGGACGCCGAGGGCCATGGCAACAGATGATGGCCATGTGCTGCTGCCGCTGCAGTGTCCTGTGCTGCTGCCGCTGGTGCAGCAGCTGCAGCAGCAGCTGCAGCAGCAGCAGCTTTGCTGCCTGCGTCTGAAGCAAATGGACCACATTACCTTAGCAGCAGCAAGAGAAGACCCTAAAGTGAGACGCACCATACAGGACTTTTACAACAGAGGGGTAGGTCTTCTTCAAGCTGCTGCTGCTGCTGCTGCTGCTGCTCTCGAATTTTGTCTTGCTTCTTGTTGCAACTGCGGTATATCGCCGAGTCTGCTGCTGCTGCTGCTGCTGTTGCGGCGTTTGCAGCTTCTGCTGCCTTCACTGTTCACCGTCGCTGCCGTTCCTGTTGCTGCCGTTGCTGCTGCTGCTGCTGCTGTTGCTGCTGTTGCTGTGTGTTGCCACAGGCGCTAGCGGTGCTGCACTTAACTGCTGTTGCTGCCGCGACTGCACTGCACGAGAGGCTGTTATCATTCCTGCTGCTGCTGCTGCTGCTGCTGCAGCACTCCGGGCCGTGCTGCCACCGCTGCTGCTGCTGCTGCTGCTGCTGCTGCAGCACTGCGGGCCGCGCTGCCACCGTTGCTGCTGCTGCTGCTGCTGCTGCTGCGCTGCAGCTGAGCAAGGAAGAAGTAGGGGGGGGCCCCTGGGACCTGGTTTTGTACCGGCTGGTTCACTTCAGCAGCAGCTTTGCTGCTGGGGGGCCCCACAGATTCTTTCAAGTGCAGCGGTACCCAGGAGCTGCTTCTGGATTTGTTTCCTTTGTGTGAAGCAAAAGAAGTGTCATTTCTTTTTCAAAGCTTTTCATGGTGCTGCTGCTGCTGCTGCTGCTGCTGCTGTTGCTGCTGGGGGAGCCCTGCGGACGGGCAGCAGCAGAAGTGGGGCAGCCACTCGGCTCAAGGTGCCCGCAGGACAAATAAATCCACTTATAATTACAAATCATCTTAATTTTAAAAAGATCCTAAACGCGCTAATTCTGCTGCTGCTGCTTCTGCTGCTATTACTGCTATTACTGCTGCTGCTGCTTCTGCTGCTATTACTGCTGCTGCTGCTATCACTGCTGCCGCTGCTGCTGCTATTACTGCCGCTTCTGCTACTACTGCTGCTGCGGCTGCTTGTCTTGGTGCCGCTGGGACTCCAGGTGCTGCTGCTGCTTTTCTGGGTGCTGCTGCTAAAGCTACTGGTGCTGCCAGTGAGGGCTACTGCTGCTGCTGCTGCTACTGCTGCTACTGCTGCTGCTGCTAGTGCTACTCCTAGGGGTGCTACTGGTGCTGCTTTTGCTGCTGCTGCTGCTGCCGCCGCCGCCGCAATCTGAAAGTGGGCAAGCTCAAAAGTTGCAGTTTGGAGTGGTCAGCTGCTGCTGCTGCTTCCTTAGTAGAATTGAGTACAATTTGAAGGCCATCAGAACTACAAGAAAAGAAACTAAAATAAAATTTGAGAAAGAAATACTAAGAACGAAACACTGAACTCTTCGAGAGACGAAGTCCTGGTAAAGAGTAATGGCCCGAAGGCTCACAGGAAGCAGCAGCAGCTCCAGCAGCTATTCCTGCAGCAGCACCGCTGCAGCAGAAGCAACACCTGCAGCAGCGGTATGGTAGCAGCATCGGGAAAAGCAGCGGGGAAGACACAACGCAGCATTGGTAGCAGCAGCAGCAAAGGAGCACTGCTGCAGATTCCCCGGGATTTGTGTTGCTGCGCCAAATTTGAAAGCAACAACAGCAGCAGCAGCAGCAGCAGAAGCAAACCGCGGCCTGTATGTGCTGTCGTCGGCCATGGCAGCAGTACAGCCCACTTTGAAAGCCTCCAAAGGGGGCCTCCTTTAAGGGCCCCGAAGTGGTCCAAAGGGGCCCCTGAGGGGCCCCCAAAAGGGTCCTAAGGGGGCCCCAAGGGGGCCCCGAAAGGGCACTAAAGGGGACCCGAAAAGGGGCCCCAAAGGGGCCCTTTTGTACTTCAAAATGTTTTCTGGTGCGTATACACCTGAAGATATTACCTTAAGCAGCAAATGCGCAGCAGAAATTTGCAAAGGGGGCCCTTACTAGCTTTCATGGGGGCCCCCAAAGGGGCCCCCAAAGATGTTAAGGTACAGCCATTGTTCTTTCTTTCTAGGGGCCCCCAAGGGGCCCCCAAAGAGGGCATGAAGAGCCTCCCGTGCCTGTGCCTTTGGCTGCAGGCAGCTGGGGGCCCCCCAGAGTATCAGGGGCCCTCTAAGGGGCCCCTGCTACTCTGGGGGCCCCTGGGTTTCCCGCAGCAGCCCCTCGTGCAAACATTCTTGTTTGGTTGGGGGTTTGGGGACAATAAGAGCAAATGGGATGGCCTATAATGCATCTTTTTAGTTTTTACTGCTCCGAAAACTACATTTTTGCCCCCATGGTTGGCAAGTTCTGCGGTGTACGCACAGCGGCACTAAGATTCGATTCTATAGTCTAATTTAACTATTTTTCCGTTTAGTTTCCATAAATGCCATTAAGTTGATGTAATTAAACAAAACAATGATCCAAATAGCGAAAGAAAGGAAGCGAAATGGGGTTCTGTCGGCAGCAACGCGCCGGGGTTTGGTGGCATTTGCTTTTGCGTTCGTTTCTTTTTGCTTCAGTTTTTGTGCCCCAATTAAGTTTAATAATTCAAATTGATAAATTTCAATTTGAATTTGTTTCTTTAAATCAATTGTTTTCTTCGGAATGGCCACGAGGGTGACGCCCAGCAAAACTGCCGGGGCTGTTCCTAGAGAGCGAGGCTGTACATACACCCGGAAAGATAGCAGCAAAATAAACTTGAAACCAATAAAAATAAATGCAGCACAAAAAACTCGTCGAAGGCCACTAAAAACAATTATTATGAGGTTTAATATAGCATTAACAGCACCGGACAAAAGCTACGGGGTGGTACATACACCTCGAGGTGTACATACACCTTAGGAGAGCGGAAACAAATTGCAGCACGGAAGTGCTGCTTTTTTAGCCGCGGTTGCACATTTAAATAAACGGAATGTTCGAATTAAGTTTTTTTATTTATTTTATTTCAATTATTTCAATTCATTTAATTACTCATTGGCTTCAAGTCGCCGAGAGAAGAAGAAACGCTCTGCAGCACCCCAGTCACGTCCGCCTCAGTCGTCTTTACAGCCACTGCCTGCGCCTGAGAAGAAATAAATCAATAAATAAATAAAAACATTTATTTATTTATTTATTTATTAAAATCCAATTAATTAACTTAATTTTAAACACACAAATTAGGTTGCGATGCATTCGCTTCCTAATCTCAATTGTTCGTGTATTGAATTTGGCCACCAGAAGCAGCAGCTGCATTTAATTACAACAGCCGCAGACTGTCTTGTTGCTGCAGTTGCTGCAGCAACAAAGTAAATATTTAGCTAACTTTAGGTAAATAAATAGATATAAATATATGTTTATATAAATATATCTTCGTTTTATTCAATTATTAAACAAGAGAACTTCTCATGATTTTTCAAAAAAATAAAAATGCCTCAGACTCTCCTCACCGACTTCAGCTGCTCCGAAGATACACCTGCTGCTCTCCACTCCGCGCCCGACATCACGCTGTAGACACACCCAAACCCTAAACCCTAAACTTTAAACCCTAAACCCTAAACCCTAAATTCCTAAAAATGAGCTTCTAGCTGCTGTTTCAGAGTTCAGTCGAGGTTTTGCTCAGCCCGGGAAGCTGGTGCAGCACGCAGAATCAGCCCTAGGCCCTAAACCCTAAACCCTAGCTGCACCCTAAACCCTAAACCCTAAACCCTAGGGCTCCAGCGAAGCTAAACCCTAAAAATTCAGTCTAAGCACTCACTCAAAAAGCAGCCAAAGAGCCACACGGGAAGCAGCACGGAGGTCCGAGGAAGCCTCTCCTGAAGTCTGCAGGAAAGCCCCCTCAGACCCTAAGCCCTAAACCCTAAAACCTAAACCCTCAAAGCGACCGCCACCACCGGCGTCTGCTTTTGTGCCAGCAGCAGCACAGCAACAGCAGTAGCAATGGCAACTGCAGTTCCAGCAGCAGCAACAGCAGCAGCAGCAGCGGCAGCAGCAGCAGCACGCTGAAGTCACCTGCAGCAGCAATTCTACTAGGGGAGCAGCATCAGGAGGCCCCCGTCTGTACTTGTCAATTAAAAATGCTAAGCAGCAAACTCCCACGCAACGAGCCCCTTGGTGCTTCCTGCAGCAGCAGCAGCAGCAGCGACTGCATATCATCCCGCATGCTGCAGAGGCAGCAGCGGCAGCATCAAATGCAGCAGCAGCAGCAGCAAGCGCAGCAGCAACGCAAGCTGCAGGAACAGAGGCGCTGCCAGCAGCTGCAGCAACTCTCGGCGCAGCGGCACGGCGTCAAGCGCCGCAGCAAGAACGCCTGCACCAGCAGCAGCAGCAGCAGCAACAGCAGCAGCAGCAGCAGCAGCGTACGCGTTAGCTGTTGCAGCAGTAAAGGCAGCAAAGGCCTTCAGCTCGGAAGCAAAAAGACACACGGAGTGCAGCACAGCGCGCGAGGCCTCGGCCAGGAACTCCACAGACTGGCAGCTCTAAATAAACAAACAAACAAAATAATTAATTAATTAATTTATTAATTATTTAATTATTTAATTATTTAATTGCTGATTCCTTTGTTAGCTGCTCCGGCAAAAATGCAGCAGCAGCAACTGTTGCTGCTGCTGTTGTTGCTGCTGCTGCTGCTTCCCTTCTTACTTTTTTGAGGCAGACGTCGATGACCTCCGAGACCGCCGAGTCCTGAAGAGACAAACCAGAGGGCACAGCGAACCTCTCAAGCTAGCTAGCTAGCTCGCTAGCTAGCATACTGGCAGCCAGCTAGCTAGCTGGAGAGTAGTTCTTTGGTTTCTAGGGCGCTGCAGCAGCTGGCTCAGCGTTGGCCAGTGCGGCTTTGCTGCCTCACGTTTAGCTCCAGCAGCTAGCTGGCAAGATAGCTAGCTAGCCACCTAGCTAGCTACACACTTATCTAGCTAGCTAGCTAGCTAGCCAGCTCATCAGCCAGTTTGGTAGTTAGAGCTATCAAGCTGACTACTCAACTGGTTGATGAGCTAGCTAGCTAGCTGCTAGCCTGGTAGCTCTCTAGGTGGTGAGCATGCCTGCTAGCTACCTAGGAAGCTACCTGGGTGGCTAGCCAGTCAACTGGCTAGCTAGCTAGCTAACTGGCTAGCTAGCCAACTTGCCAGCTAGTTAGCTGGCTAACTGGCTAGCTAGCTACCTTGCCAGCTGGCCAGCTCGTCAACTGGCTGGTTAGCTAACTAGATAGCTAAGTAACTTGCTAACTAGCCGACTGGCTAGCTGGCCAGCTAGCCAGCCAGCTAGCCAGCTGGCTAGCCAGCTAGCTAGCCCGCTAGCTAGCTAGCTAGCCAGCTAGTTGCCCACCGTCTTTCCACGGGCGAAGCAAAAGAGGTCGCTGAGCGCTATGGCCGCATTTTTGGCCAAAGAGCTCCGCGGGGAATTCAGCAAAGACAAAACTGCGCTGCACAGCCGGCGGATGCAGTCTGCTCCAAGCAGCAGCAGCAGCAGCAGCAGCAGCAGCAGCAGCGCGGATGCAAAGACGGGAAGGGGCCGCCGTTGCGGTGTTGAAGCAGCAAAAAGAACGCAACTGTCTCACAATGATAAGGCGCCGCTGCATGCCACAGCAGCGGCAGCAACAGCAGCAGCAGCAGCAGCAGCAGCAGCGTGTTACCTTGCGTCAGGAGAGCCGTGTGGAATTTGGCCACCCGGCGGAGGTTCAGCAGCGCCTGCGTCTGCTGCCGCCAGTCAGCTTTGCTGCTCTCCTGCTGCAGCTGCGGCAGCAGCACCTCCACCACGTAGCGGGCCGGAGGCGGGCTGTCAAAGTCCTGCAGCAGCAGCAGCAGCAGCAGAAGCAGCAGAAGCAGAAGCAGCAGCAATTGACGGTAAGGGCAAATGTTACAGCTGCAGCGGCGTACAGTAGCAGCAGCCATAGCAGCCGCAGCAGCAGCAACACAGTTAGCAGCAGCAGCAGCAGCAGCAGCAGCAGCAGCAGCAGACGGCAACAACAGCAGCTCCAACAACTCCCGAAACACCATTAAGGGCAGCAGCAGCAGGAGCAGCAGCAGCAGCAGCAAAAGTTGCAGAAGCAAAAATCCCCGCCTGCTCGCATGCTCACTATACCTTAAACCCAAACTCTAAACCCTAATCCCTAAACCCTGCTGCAGTGACTGCTGCTGCTGCAGTGACTGCTGCTGCTGCATTGACTGCTGCTGCTGCATGGGTTGCAGCTTGGACCAGTGCTGCTGCTGCTGCTGCTGCTGCTCCCCTTTTGGCCTCTGCTGGTGCTGCTGCTGGCGCATCTTGTGCTGCTGCTGCTGCTGCTGCAGGCGTTGCTGCTGAAGTGAGCTACGCTGAAGCTCAGTCTGCAGAGCCTGCTGTTGCTGCAGCTGCTGTTGCTGCAGCTGCTGTTGCTGCTGCCGTTGCTGCTGCAGGAACTTTTGCTGCTGCTCATGCTGGTTCTGCTGCTGCAGCAGCAGCTTCTTGTGAGCTTCAGAACGACTGGAGGGGCCTTGGCGGCTTTGCTGCTTCCTGGAAAGCTCCTGTGGCAGCCATTCGCTGCTAGCTTCAAGGTCACCTGCTGCTGCTGCTGCTGCTGCTGCAGGGGCTGCTGCTGCTGCTGCTGCTGAGCGGGCAGGTGCTCCTGCTGCGGGTGCTGAGCTCGCCCCTGCGGCTGCTGCTGCTGAATTTTCCGTGCTGACGCACCGAGCTCCTGGGCGCCGCTGTGCTTGATGCTGCTGCTGCTGCTGCAGCTGCTGCTGCTGTAGCTGCTGCTGTAGCTGTAGCTGCTGCTGATGCAGCTGCTGCTCCTGTTCTGTTTGTTGCATAGATCCAGAAGCACCTTGTGGCTCTGAAAGGTCTTGGAGGTTTGTCGATAACCCCCTGTGGTGCTTCAGTTGCTGCTGCTGTAGCTCCTGTTGCAGCTGTTGCTGCTGCTGCTGGTAAAGGTCTTCCTGCTGCTGCTGTTGTTGCTGCAGCAGATGCTGCTGCCGCGAGTGTACGTAACCCAGGTCTGGCGAGGGCAAAGAAATTCCCTGGGCTTGCGCAAAGACCTGCTGCTGCTGCTGCTGCAGCTGCTGCTGCTGCTGCTGCAGCTGCTGCTGCTGCTGCTGCTGCTGCAGGCGGTGGCGGTGGCTTAGCGGCTGTCTGAGCTCCTCCTGAAGCTGAAGCTGCCGATCTGCAACATGCCGCTGCATCCTTCGTATGTGTTCTAGCCGCAGCTGCTGCTGCTGCAGTCTTTCCCAGTGGGTTTGCTGCTGCTGCTGCTGTTGCTGCTGCTGCTGCAGCAGTTGCTGCTGCTGCTGCTGCAGTTGCTGCTGCTGCTGCAACGGCAGTTTTTGGGAGGAAGAAGAGCGGCTATTCGGCAAAAGCCCCTGTAGCAGCAGCAGAGACTGCTCTGGCTGCTGCTGCTGCTGCTGCTGCTGCAGCTGGTGCGGGAGCAGGCCCTGGTGCTGCCCTAGGGAGGCATGCATCCCTGCGTGGCGGGACCTTCTCCAGAAGCCAAAATGTCTGTGCTGCTGCGGCTGCCGCTGCTGCTGCTGGTGTTGCTGCAGTTGCTGCTGCTGCTGCTGCAGTGGCTGCAATTGGTGGGGGTCTTCCTGGGGCTCTCCTTCCATGAGGAAGAGCAAGCAGCAGCTGCTGCTGCTTCTGCCGCGTTTCAGGTGTATGCTGAGCTCGAGGCTTTGAAGTCCAGGTGTGGACGTGGCTGCTGAGCCTGCGTGCTGCTGTCCACAGTCTGCTGCTGGTGCTGCTGCTGCCGCTGCTGCCACTGCTGCTGCTGTTCCGGCATAGAAGGCCCTGAACAGAAGGCACAAGAACGCCAGCCGAAGGCTCCTTTGGACTTCGGGGTCCTCTGCAGGTTTCAGCCGGCTGAGCTCTGGCGTCGGCAGCGGCCAGAAAGCTGCTGCTGCTGCTGCTGCTGATTGTGCAGCTGCTGCTGCTGCTGGGACAGCGGAAAGCCTACAGGTCTGCTGTGCCGGCGGGAGACCGCAGCAGAGCCTGCTGCTGCAGTTGGGGGTTTGGGAGCTTTTGCTGCTGCAGCAGCCCCTGGCGCCACACGCATGCCTCTGCGGTGTCTCGACAGCCAGGCGGCTGCAGCTGCATTGCTGCTGCCCGCCGAAATCCAGAGGTTTCACTTGAATTTATACTGCAAAAAAATGGGTTGAATTGAAGTTTTTAATTTATTCTTCTAAACCCTAAGGAGCCTCACGGGGCCCGCCGCCGCACCGGTCCTGCCTATGTGCACTGGGGCCCCTGGGGGCCTCGGCCTGGAGGCCGAATTTCAGGCTGTCTTTGCAAAATATTTGAATTATCAAATTCCTTTTTATTTAAAAGACTTATTGAGCCGCAGAATCTCCTTTTTAGCCCGAGCATAAGCACCCTTTCGGGGTTGCTGGGGCCTCTGAAACCCCTGGCCACCCGCTCGGCGGCAACACAGGGGGCTCTAAGCCCTCACTGGCTGCCACAATCTCAGAAATAAAGATTATTTCATAACTTTATTCTTCTTTAAATATCCTAAAGCTGCAACAAAAGCTCCATAAGCATTTCAAAAATGCGCACGATGCTGCGTGCAGCCCCCGGAGCCGCAGGCCCCAAGGCCGCAGCACGCGAATACAAGCAGGAGCAGCAGCAGCAGCAGCAGCAGCTGCTGCTGCTGCTGCTGATAATAGCTGTGCTGCTGCTGCAGCTAGAAAGCCAGCCTAGCGCAGCCTGTTGCTGGGGCTTGCAGTAAAGAACTGGTCAAGCCAATAGCAGCAAACAGCCGTACGAAGGGTTGGACACAAGTCTGCGTGACCACTGGTCACTTTTGCTTCCTCTGCTGCACCCTGTAGTCATTTCTGACTTCTGCTGCTGCTAAAAGCCCCTAGGGAAGCAGCAGACAGACACGCTTAAAGAAACTGAAGCCAGAAAGGTTCTGGTGTACGTACATCTCAGGGGCTGGGTGGCTCGATAAAATAATAATACTTTTGCCCAAACGAAATGTTTATTAGGAAATTCGAAAAAAAAACAAAAGGCGAAAGTCTAAACCCCCGTGTGGAAGCCCCAGCGAGAATAAAATGGAACAAATTTGGCAAAAGGGGATTTCTTGTCTTAACGAAACCACTTTTGTCTTCATTAACCCGCGCCTGTGGAGCCTTCCTCTACCATCTTGAGCTCATCTAAAAGTAAATACCTTTTTTAAATCGGCGCAATTGTCGACGACCTGTAGCCTCTATAACTTGTTCGAATATCATACCCTCTTTTAATATCACTTGTTTTCCAAATACACGTTTCCTTGTATCCGCCTAGTGCATGCACTATTAGATAAAACATACTTTTGATTTGGACAAAATTGCATAGGCCATATCCCTAGAATAGAGTGGAAAAAGGAATAAAAAAAAGATCTGCAGTCTAAAGCTAAAGGAGAATTAAATAACTTTTCAAATAAGACTCGAAAAAAGGAGAAGGAATCTAAAGCTAAGGAATAATGTTGTGAAAAAGGCTCCATATTTAGCACTGCGAAAAAGTGAGTTGGCGAATTCGTCTCAGTGCAGAGTTGCAATTTTGCAACAAGTCCGAGGACTCAAAGAATTCTTTTTCTTTGTTGCTGCTGCAAGGCACCGGCCCTGCACATTTTCCCTATCAAGCAGGTGCCTCCGAGACTGTCTTCTTTTGCAAATTCCAAATGAAGCGAAGCTGCTCCAGCCCCAGCCCGCAGCACCCACATTGCTGCTGCTGCTGAAAGGCCCTATTCATATCTTTTCTTTTATGCTGCTGCTGTTGCTAGCATTGCAACAAGACCCGCAAATAGAACTGAAGGAACTGCAACAATTCCGGAGTTCGAGCCAGTCTTCAGATCGGCCTCAGTCATATCTTCAATGGAGTCGCTCCTGGACTGAAGTGCTTTGAAGAACTCCTCGCTGCAAACCCAAAAAGAGGAGTCTTGGAAAATAAGAATGAAACAAAACAAAATACCCTATTTCTCAGGCATTTTCCGCAATTAAATAATGCCCATGGATCCTTTGTAGAAGCTCTCCGACCTACCTGAAAGGAGCGCCTGTTCCAAGCTTCGGGTTCATCTGGCAAACAAGCAGCTGCTTGCTTGCACATTTCGTAGTCACAGCGCAGCCAACTTCAGTGCTTGCGGAGGAAAGAACATGCAGGATGTTCGCAACCTCAGCATCTGTCCAGGGAGCGACGTTGAACTTGTCGTCAGTCGGGTATTTCCTGCATATAAATCATATGTCCAAGTCGCCTTGTGTTATTTCCTGCAGCGCAAGGGATTTTGTGCTTACAACGTCTCACGTCATTTTCTTAAGTGCCGCGCTCAGGGCGTCCTGCACCAGCTTCTTGTAGTTGGGCTCGGTGGTGAACGTAGCAACGAATCCACTGGCCTGCATCATTCACCCCATGCCAGTACTACGTGTAAAATAGATTAAGATGGCTTAATTCTCCCTTTCGGGGGGCCGTCAAACCACAAGCTTACCGTTTGAGAAGTCACACTGTCGATTTTTCCGCAGTCGTTCCCGACCGTCGTAGGGATGCTCTTCAAAAGGCTATCGACAAGAGTCTGCTGCTTTGTCAACGCATTTAGCCGAACTGCGAGCCTTCCCCGCCGAGCCAAGTTCAGGGCAAGGTACACGTCTGCGAAGAAGAAACAAAATCCGATGCAAAATGTCCTAGGCCCTTACGTACAGCAGGCTTTGTTGACAGAACAAAATGGCCACTCACCATCTCCTGCTGCCACCGGCGTAGGTGACGCAGCTGAACCTCCACCCCCACCAGCGGCATGTGCAGACTTCAGTCCGCAGAGTGCCATGAAGCACAGGGCTGCGCTCTGGAAAATGGGCGCCATTGTGACAAAAAAAAAAGTTGACCGGAAATGTTGAAAAGGCCGACAGAAGTGGAAATCAAAACCAAAAAAAACGGTCAAGAAGAAGATGTGAGACAGGGAGTTGCATGGCGAGGGGGCGGGACACGCAGCGCCTTTGCAGTCACCGAGCGAGAGGCGGCGAGAGCTAGCCTTGAGTGTCCCAGGGGTCGGCGATTAGGCCGTGACGCGAGAAAACCATCTTTAAATTTGACTAAATATTTTATTCCATTGAATTTCCAGTGAGAAATTCACTTTTTTCTTGTTATTTACCCGTAGCTAGCTGAGCCGTTTCTGCTCGCCTACCCTTTTGATCGCCTCCCTTGCGCCTCCCACTCGCTCCAGCCAGCTGGCCTCAACGGACCACCAACAACAAAAAAGATCTATTCATTTCTGAACATTTTTTAAATACTTAAAAGTCCCCGAAATATATTGAAAAAAATCGCCCTTGCCGCTCTTATTTCGGCGTTCCGCACTGCCGCCTCAACCGTTACACGGTGAGCGTAGGACCCAAGCCACAGACATAGAAAGGCTGAAAACAGTCCACAATTTCTACAGAAAGCACACAAGTTTCTGGCATATTTATAGCTTTGGGAGGCAGTTATGGATTTTACAAAGCCCTATCGTCTGTCCCAAGCGACGAACAAGCTGTCGCCACTGCTGGAAACAGTCCCCAATACGTCCCCGTGCAGACACGATCTCATACAGCTGTAAACGTCAAGCGGATTTTGCTGAAACTTCCTTGAATCAATGACTTCAGGTATATATTTGATTAAACCATTAAGTCAAGTTTGAAACAGAACGATAAACATGAACAGAAGAAGCAGACGGTGCTATGTGAGTGGTCCAGCGGCCGCTCAAGTCTTGCTCAGTTCCTCAGTAAGCTGCGCTGTACCTGCATTTACCCTACAAGAATAATCAAATTAAAGGTAAAACTAGTGAAACTGTGTTATTTGCTTAATGTGGGTATGCAGAATTCACCAATGTTGATCGCGTCTGCCAACGTTCCAGTGCTGACACTACAGGGCCGTTTCATTGGTTGTGTTGCAGCTTAAATCAGAGAAAGTCCATTCCGCTTCCGACTTCATAACCCTTCTATTTTGCTTATTTATCACGCAATCACCGCCTGCAGCCTTTTTGGCTCGATCTGCTACTTCCTACTGGCAGCAAATACTCCCTGAACACACACGTGAAAATTCTGAAAGTTGTATTGCCTGAAAAACTCTCAACTACCGATGCAAAGAGGTATCCACAGGCTTATGATGCCCTCAGCTGCACACTGGCAACAGGCACTCAGTGGGTTATTTTGAAACAAACATACAAGCACACAAACGTATAAGAAGAAATGCAACTAAAAAAATTACATAGTGTGAAATGAGGAGAACTCCCGTTTTTGCGGCTCTCCACACAGCTTGATTGATAGATGAACTGTTGTGAGAGCTGCGAAGAACAAAAATGAAATGCATAAATCTGCAGTTATCAACAGCTGAGGCGCAGCGGCAGCAATTAACTCCTTAGGGCGACGCAGCTGTTGTGGATCGGTAAAGTTTGACTGCAATAAGATTAATTTCCCACTCTCTTTCAAAGTAATGCATGTAATATCGCATACCTGTCAGGCGTGAACTGGATGTTGCAACTTCTGCTTGAGTCATTGGTCTGAAATCTACTTGTTTGCTGCTTGTTTGATGGCTCTCCCGCACCAACTTCAAGTTGTTCAGGAAGCATGGGGAATGCAAATGTTTTGATGGATTATGAGGAAAACTGCAATGCCTTTTAACTGTTGTTAGCTGAAACCAGTCGACGGACTTGCAGTCAGTATGCAAATGACCCTTCAAGGGCAGAATTAGTGGAGATGAGGATTGCTGAAGAACTGCATGCGCTACAGGACTGGGGTCTACTTTTTGAGGCCCTATATAGGGAGTCATACTGTTAAATCTATAGTTTTTAACCCTCAGTTCAAGTGGAATGCAGAGGAAGACTCTTTGCCATAAATAGCGCCAGTGTGACAAGCAGCCCGGGAAAAACCTCTAACTTTCTGTTCCCCTCTTACTGGCTGAAGCTCATTGCTTGCATGAAACTCCTCAGTGTTGACAACCTGTGTAGGAAAAAGACAGCGACTTTAAAGCATAGAAAGGCTGATTTGCCTCCCACAGATGTGGGCTTGTACTAGATTTAAAGATTTACTGAAACGCAGGACAGAGCTTCCGAAACCAATGGAGTGGCACTTTGCATCTTTCATTTCGCTTTTATGCTGGTAAATTTTCTGTAAGTTTCTACTGTCAACATTTAGAAAGTGTATACTAGGGGGCTTCAAGCCCTAGGCCTACTTTGGCTAGGCCTAGGTGTTGTTTCAAAAAATATTATAATAGATATCCTTTTTGACCTCCTAGTACTGGGCAGGCTCCTTATATCGTAATTATCCAGTACAGATCTTTTTAAAAATAAAATAATAACAGAAAACAAATTGATGAAGCTTAGATTCAATATTCAATTTTAAGTAAGTGAAGTCTGCAATTAAAAGTAAGCTGTCTGATGACGCTCTGCCAAGCTTGTGCTCACTGCAGGAAGTATTCGCAAACGTGGATACTAGTGAAACATAAAAAAAAATAATAACTAAAGCAAGGAAACCCCTTCGGACACTTAAGTTTAACTCCTCTTCATAATAAAAAGAAAATAAAATCTGATTTTAATTTAGGTATACTAGCTTCTTTGACGAAAAATCTTTAAAGAAATAACAAATTTTAGGGACGTGCAGTAACCTTTCCCGTTGTTTCCATCTCAACTCGCACTTTATCACATAGCTATGCAACAGATACAATAGATACATGCTCACGCACGCATGCAGTAGCCTTAGAAAGGCACTTTTTCAGAATATCTCTTTACTCACCAACAGCCACAAAGACGTAGATAATGTGGTGGACTGCTTCCGTCAGCAGCGAATAGGCGGATAATTTACACTTGACGCTATATCAATTTTTGTTTCACACCGTCCCACTTCATTCCCCTCTGCAGAACTCAATGCAACGTCTTAAGAGCACCGTTTTAACGTAGTCCAGAGCAATTTCCGCTATTGCTATCGGCTTCGTTCGCATTAAATTTGTTTAGAATTTACTAGAACTATATAGCAACAGTTTGGCTGTTTACTCAAAATGCAACAGGGATCAAGGCCGCTCTGAGCTCTGAAAACTCGCGCCATTTTCACTTTTTGTTTCTCCTTTCCTCGAACTCAGTAACTATGGCGCAGAGCAAATTACGTAGGAATAAATAATCATGGCATACTGTTTCCCCTTAAAGGTCTCACAAACCAACAAGTTAATCAGAGAGAGGAACAACGGGAGCAAGAGCAAGTTAAACTAAGACTGAACGAAAAAATCCAAATATCCACAATACAGCAGGGTCCTACTGGGCCTCCTTAACGTGTGAAAGCTCGGAATTAACTATTATTTTTACGTTTTATGCGTGAGCTACGTATGAGCCTAGTATGAGCCCAGATTATGGTGTAAGTTGTCTGCTGCTCATTCCACTACCATGGGGTTGTCAGATTCCGCTACAATATTCTTATTTCTCTAGAGACTCTAGAGCTTTCTCTTTCTTGCCGAGTCCCTACTGCCGCAGTTCTTCTCACTTAACTTGGCCCGCGTTTTTCTCAATACCTCTGACGGCTTGTCCTTGTAGCCCCGAGCTGGAAGCTTTGGGACCAGCGTGCTCCTTTTTTCCCTGCCGAATGCGTGATTTGCCTTGAACTAGGATTTGCTTCTTTCTGATATTCATTTACTGAGGCACCCTCCCAGGAGTGGCTCATCTGTACCCAGAGTCCACCGCTTTATGAATTTAATTCAGCTCAAGCATAACTTTAGTGGGCTCCCTTCTAATTGCAGGGGTTCTCCAGTCGGCCCAATTCCTTCTTCATGTTTACCTCTGCAATTCTAAGTCGTGCTAAGTGCCAACACTGCATACAGTTGGTGGCAACTCACAAAAAGGCTATGGGTTTCTACGGACGCTCAGCCCCAGTCGCACGTGGGGCAGCTAGACCTCTTTTTGCTTTTCAGGCTTACCCGCCGGCGATCTGCCTACTATTTCAACCCCTATTCTCAGTAAGTCCGTGAGTTGCAGAGTCGCAGCCACAGGGCCAGCTCATGGCCCGCCAAGTAAGAGCACTTTGTGTCCGTCTGTCCTTGCCTGTATGTCTTTACCCCTCACAGTAAATTCCGCTTTGTCTATTAAGTCGAGTGTGTTGCGCATGCACCTAGGCTGCCACTGCCGCATTTTCTGCCTATAGTGTGCAGCGTTTCGGGTGTCAGTGACTCAAGTAGCCAGCGCGCATGTCTGCCTTTCTTGTCTGAAGTGCTGATCTCGTCCAAAACTACAAACACTCGGCTTTAAGTGGCTTTCAGTGAAACTTCAAGTGGAACTTTTCAATCTGAGAAAGAGCGGCCGTTTCGGCACCGGCGGCGGCGCAGGGCCGGAGTCTGCATTCCAGACACAGACACTGCGGTCCCAGCTAGTGGAAACAATAAGGCCAGACTTGAAGACTGACCAGTCAAGGCCTAAAATGAACTCCCGGTGGTGGTCGAAGCAAGCGAGCAGCCGCACCCAGCCGCTGCCGGGCACCAGCGGCGACGGCAGCGTCGCGCTGCTGCTGCTGCTGCTGCTGCTGCTCTGTCCGTCAGCCTTGCAAGCTGGGGATACTGAAATTGTGGTGCCCTCATCTGCGTCCCAAATCTTGACTTGCATGTCATATGAACAAGTGGCGAACCTTCGGGCTTCAAATGGGTGAGACGCCACGCGCCTTACGGCGAGCTGGTGCGCCTGGGTGCTGGACACCCGGCAAGCAGCAGCAGCAGCAGCAGCAGCAGCTGGCGGCCCCGACGAAGCTGCAGCGCCTGCAGCCCCCGCGCTTCTCCGCAAGTCCCACAGGGCCACAGTGCCGTCTGCAGCCCCCGTGAGGATCTGCCAGGGCCGGTGCTTCATCCAGTCCACAGCCAGGGCTTCGCAGGGGTGTGCTGCAACACTCCAGGCAGCAGCTGTGGGGGCCCCCTGGGGGCCCTCCGCCCCCTGTGGGCTGCGCAAGTCGTGGACAGCCAGCCGGCAGTCTGCGCCCACGGAGGCCACCAGCGCAGCCTCCCCAGGGGAGGAGCAGCAGAAGCAGGAGCCTGCTGCTGCGCTGTGCTGCAGCACGCGGATGGCGGCGCTGCTGCTGTGCTGCATGTCCCACACCCGCAGCTGCCCGTCCAGCGCAGAAGAAATCAGCAGCCGCTTATCTACGCAGCTCCAACTCAGGCTGGTCACGTCGCGGGTGTGGCCCTTCAGCTCCTGCACAGCCACGCCTCCAAAGGTTCCTGCTGCAGGCAGCGCAGGCAGCGTGGGGGGCCCCTGCTGCTGCTTGGGGTGCCCCTGCTGCTGCCCTGGGGGCCCCTGCTGCTGCCCCGGGGGCCCCTGCTGCTGCCCCGGGGGCCCCTGCTGCTGCCCCAGCCGCCACACAGTAATGGCCCCGCCGCCACCCCCAGCTGCCAGCGTCTGCGCACTCAACTCCGACCAGGCCACGTCGTTCACTGCCTCCTTGTGGTTCAAAAGGGCAACTCGCTGCGGCTGAAGCACATCTCTGGGGTTTGCGGGGATGTCTGCAGTGTGTCGGACTCCAGGGGGCAGCTCCGGGGCTGCTGGGAGAGACTGCGGCTGCTGCAGCACAAAGACTTCAACAGAGCCAGGGCCTGCCATGCCGAACAGCTGCGAAGAACCCACGGCCACAAGACTCTCGGAAAAGGGGGAGAAGCGACAGGCCTGGCCGCAGTGATGCAGCCGCCCCATGAACACGGGATTCACTCTCCCCTTCATGTCCCGGCGAAAGGTTGCTGCAGCGGGACCCATTTCCGGCTGCTGCTGCACCCCGGCGACAGGATTCGCCGTCTGGCCCCTCTCCATACCGGCAAAGAGCCAAACAGCGCATTCAGGAGCACATACAGAGAACCAAAAGAACCAATAAGAATTTAAAACGCTAGTTAGGCCCCACAAACGCTGCACATTATGCGTAGTGAGCTGAACAGTGGCTACAGCCTACAGATGACTGGAGCGCCGACTCTACTGGAAGTGCAGAGTCTAACTTGAGCTTAAGTCTCGCCTAAGTATGCTTAAAATTCAAAACATATTGAACAAAAAATCCTGGGACTCTAACTAAAAATGGGACTTAATATCTCTCCGCAACCTATCTCTGCCCTGTGCAGGCACTCCAGACAGCCCCAACCTGTGCCATTGCTACCTTGCCAGCCGTGAGTGTCACACTAACCTGAACCCACAATATTTAATTCTGCATGGAACTCATTGTATTTACTACGCAATTTGCATTATGCGTAACTCTAGCTTAGTACGGCTTCTTGTCAAAACACCCTTCGTATTGTGGTGGATATGCCGACAGCTCTCCCATGGTTTCCACCTTCCACACCTTCCACCTGTCTCTCAGAGTTTACTCAGTAAGCGCAAGTGTTGCGCGCCGTGCTGGCTTCGTTGTTGAAGTTGTTTTCTTTAAAGTGGTGATGCCGCCCTAAGAAGCCTCAAAACGAGAGCTCAGGCTTCTGCTAGGGCTTTGAAGCGGCCCCGGTGAGGCACGTGGAACTTTCGTGTCATCTCCGCATAGCGGATCTGTGTGGCTTTCTGCTCTAAATGATAATCTGTATTGCGCAAAAGCACGCATCAAAGTCTCAACTCTGTGTGCAAAAGGCGAGACTTGGGATAGTGGCGCCAGAAAGGAAAGATGAAACTGTCTGAAGTGCAACTGGCGGCCAAATCCCGCTTATTGCCCGAATCTGCAGAACGCCCAACGAGCCCCCGTGTATGGCTCTACGCAGCACAGATAAGGACTTGCAGTAGTGTATGGCAGGCTTTGTGGCCTAGAGCTCCTCCGGGGGTTAGGAAAAGCTGCTAGCTAAGTTAGTGGCGACAAATGGCACACAGAGTGCTCCGCCTGAATGTAAGGAGTTCGCCGCAGCAACCCCATGAGCTCCATACTTGAGGCTGAAGAGCATTTCGATGAGCTGCGATCCAGTTACAGAACGAGAATTTCTGTTCTCTTGTAATGTGAGTTGTTTGAGTTTGGGGAAGGAAACATCACTACTGCCCCTAATACGACAGCCAATGGAACTTTATTATGTGTCGCACAGACTTCAGCATTTTAGAAACAGAACTACTCGAAGCAGCATTCAGGAAAGCAGCCCGCAACCAGCGGCCAGTCTTCCCCCAGTGGTTGTTCTTGCTGGCGTATATGAAGGCTCTGAAGGGTCCAAGGCATTACTTAATACAGCAAAGGTGGGATTTGGGACAAAAAGAAGTAAATACCATCAGTATATTAGGCACTCGAGTCAAATATTGTCGGGATACAGGACAATCGAGTCACTTCCAATAGTGCCCCACTACAAAACGGCAGATGGAGGGGTAAGAGCCCCAGGAGGCAAATGACAAAAAGCTTTTTTCGCCGCGCTGCTGTCCCGATCATCATACACCGCTGATCTCTCCTCAAAAGCTTCCCAGGAATGTCTTTAGTGAAGCCCAAAAGAGTTTTCGTGTTAAGATCAGGGAGGAGGGGCTGCAATGGAGTGCACAGCCACTCCCCAACTGCGAACGCTTTGCGAGTTCCGCGTGACGTGCAGATTTGTTTGTACAGGACATTACCTTATTCAGTCATTCATATAAGGAATATCCCAACAGCGACAGACCCCTAGCGCCATGCTCTATTTGGCAAAGTAGGTGGAGATGTTCAAAACTCCTCAAGTGCAGTAGCTGACACGCTACATGAATTGTGTGGCCTCACCATGCCTAAATAGAGACCACAGAGGGGCTTTAATAGCCCCTTTTCTAAATGCCGAAAGTAGCACTTTTCAGTGACTACAGTCTACTCCGACGCGCCAAAGTCATATACACTAAATTAATGGCAGAAGGTAGTAATGACACTAGGCTAGCCAGCACCAGTAACAGGCGCCGAAGGCCTCTACTTCCTACTAGCGCGGTTTTGCATATATGAGTGAAAATGTCTCAAGTGTTCCTTCTCTAACTAAGGACGTCACACCGAGCTACACGGCTAAAGCGACTGATCTCGGCGGCTGGCTCGGGGGAGGCCTCCAGCTAAGCCCACAGACTCTCATTTACAAGAATAATCGTGAAGTAGAGGACGCGCACGGACAGGATGAATAAATGGAAGCGCTGTGGGAAGAGTAAACCATGCTCTAGCTAGGGAAGTACAGCGGCCTGCAGAAAAGAAAACACTCCTCGTACTGGACCCTGCCCGAAGTTAGGCGTTACCGAGCAAGCACTGAAAAGTCGCACGTTCAAGCTATAGGTGATTTCTACAAGGTACAGGTGTGATCTATAGAGTAGAAGAAAGATCTATAGGCTACAAGGAAGATCTACAAGCGAAAAGTGAGGTATATGGGCTGGGTGGGGTGGACTGAGTCCAGGAAGGCCGATTGCTTTAACTGGAAGCCTGAAGAGAAAACTTGAAGAAGAAAGTGCATGTGTAGTTGTTTTGGCAAAGCCCGGAATTTACAGTGTGCAAGGGACAAGAACAGCTGGAACCTTGAAGGCAAACTAGCAGCGCAAAACGATTAGTGCTCTTGCAGACCTACTTTAAGGATCTGCGGCTAAATGGAACCCGCTAAGAAGAGGCTGCATTGAGTGTAATTCAGCGCTATGGAAAGCCCTACGGGTAGTGCAGAGCCGCTGCACTAACCACTGCAAGTGTTTGGCCCTACGGGTATTTCGGTCCAAAAAAATGCAATTTGACCAAATATAAACTCATTTGAGTGCTGTGTCAACTAATCAGGGGGCTATGCAAACCAGCCAGTGCACATAGCCCATGCAGATAGAGTAAGCTCAAGCATCGCAGAGGGGTGCAGCAACTGAAGGACACAGTGAGAGCATCTACGCTGCCTGACTTAGATCATGTCTTTTAGAACTGAAAAGGGAAAGTACATTTAACTGAATGTGTTCCAGCTCTGCTGAAGCATTTGTAGAGGGGCTGCAGACCTGGGGAGTCACAGTGCCAGATGCCAGTGGCGAGATCACCACGTTCGATCCTGCTTTAGGTAGCCTTGGTTTTGGAATTTGAATAGATACTTACATAAGTTTCGATAAAAATAAATACAAGGGAGCGTGATGTACACTCCTGCACGAACGCGCCACAGATCTCAGACGCAACCCAAGCCCGGCTGTCCTTGTGACAAAAAGGCGACTGAAAGTCCGCAATCTCACGCGGAATGATAAGTGCATCTCTTCTCATTTTTAGTCAAATTCATTTAGGTTGTTTATTTGCTCATCAGTAGATCCTGATATACCTCCAAATAGTGGTAACGGGCAAGCCGCCGAAGCTGCGAAAAGGTCCAGCCAAACGCAGCCGACAGCTTGCTGCTCTCTCCCGACGCAGTAGAGATTTCAGCCTGTCTCCTTGGGGCCCCTGACTCACTTTCTCTATGAAAAAGCGTAAAACTTGATGTTCCAAGGGTACGGGGGCCCCACCCTCAGCCTCCGCCATCAGCAGAGGAACAATCGATTCTCGCAACGGCAGCAGAATAACCACTACGGGCCCCTATGAAGCCCTCGAGCCTGGAAAATGGCCCAAAGAGCTCATCTTTCGGGACACATTGAGGCCCACTCGGTGTCCCAGGGCTCCTTTGGCCTAGACGCTCTCGAAAGCGAAACTTTCACAGCCGTCGGCAGCGGGCTCACTGGCGTCCTGGCAGCAGTGGGGCCTGGAGACCCAGACGAAAATCTACATGGATCATGGATTTCACGGAGAGAAGGAAGCGGCTGCAGAAGTAGCAGCACTAATACCGGCGGCAGCAGCAATACCAGCGGCAGCAGCTCTTGCGCGGTGCATCAAGTCCCTCCAAGGCACTGCAGGACTGCTGAAACGCTCATTCTCTTCGATCCTCCAGTTTTGAACACACAAGAGAAGCAAAACCACATTCACCGGGAACACGCGCCTGAGCAGCAGGCACAAGCCACTGGGAATGAAGAGACGTCAAACGCCTTGCTGAGGCTACCAACTGCAGCGGCACCACCAGCAACAACAGCAGCGGCAGCAACAACAGAAACAAGATTAGAAGAAACAGCAACACTAGCAGCAGCTGCAGTAGCGGCAGCAACATCAACACCTGCAGCAACAGCAACAGCAGCAGCAACAGCAACTGATGCAGATGCAGCACCCAGATGGCTGAGCGACAACTCAGTTTGCTTTCCAGGTCGCCGTTGCTGCGTGAACAGCATGACTCAAAGTCCTTCGAGCTGCAGTTCTTGGGTCAGCTCTTCAAGAATCCCCAGAGGTTATTCTGAGTGCTGTCACAGAGTGGCACCAGCAGCTGCCACTCATAGCCCCTGCAGCACTAGCAGCACCAGCAGCACCAGCAGCAAGCTGAAATGTCGGAGAATTTCGCCTGCTTCAGCAGCTGCTGCTTCGGAACACAGCTGTCCGGTGACGGCGACTCAGCAGCAAACGCAGCCTCTTCGCCTCACAGCAGCATCGGCGGGAGCGGGCGCGCAGCCTGCGGCTGCTATTTCGAAGCCGCGCAGTGACCACGAAGAGAGAACAGCATCTGCAGCAACAGCAGCAGCAGCAGCAGCAGCGTCAACAGTAGCAGCTGCTGAGGGTGCACCACAGAGCAGAGTAACGACCCCTTTGCGCTTTGTACGTACACCTGGATTGGCAGCGGATGGGCCATTCGAGAGACATGTAATCCCTTCAAGACCGAGGACCCTACCTGCTCCGTCCGTTGTAAAAGGGTCTGCAGCAGCAGCTGCAGCAACAGCAACGGCAGAAATAGCAGCACCATCTATTGCTGCTGCTGTTGGCGGGAGGTCCCCAGCGACCCGCAGGGAACGCGGAATGACTGGAGGCCGGTCTTTGATGTCAGTCAGCAGTTCAGCGTTTGACGGGCTGTCTTCACGATTGCAGCGAGCTAGCAGCAAAGCCCCTCTGCTTCTCGAGACCAGCAAGACTGCAGCAGCTGCAGCAAGTGCAGCAGCTGCAGCATCAAGGAATGCGGTTACTGTGGCAGCAGCGGCTGCTGCGGCGGCGTCCGCTGCTGTTGCAGAGACACTTGCAGCTGAGAAGCGCGCCGGAGAACAGCGAATAGGACAGCGGAGACGCAGCAATAGGAGCAGCAGCGCGAGCAGCGGTAGGAGCAGCAGCAGGTGCAGCGACAGCAGCAGCAGCGATAGTGAGGCATATGACTGCACTGCACCACGTGCAGCAGCGGGCGGGTTTGGTGGCACTTGTGTTTCGTGTATCTCGTCTGTGTATCCATCATCCCAAGCAGCAGCAGTAGCCGCAGCCGCAGCTGCTGCTTCGCGTCAATTCGAGCCCGTTGCTGCCCACGGTGCTGTCCGGCCTATTTTCACTTCCTCTGTTGCTGCTGGGGCTCGAGCTCGCTTAGAGTCTGTGGATGAGTCTGAGCCAGATGATCTAGGGCTGCAGCTTCCACCTTCTCCGAGGACTCTGCGGAGCATCGAGCTAGCGAAACAGCCAGCAAATCCAGCACATCATGTAGATAGGGAGAGGCCAGGTGTTCCTGGAGGCGGCACGGTTGGTGTTTCTTCTCGAAGGGGCTCTCTCGGTGAAAGCATGCTGCAACTCATGCAGCCGCATCAGCAGAAGCAGCAGCAACCGCGGATGCTGGCTGAAATGCTGCCCGCCATTTCATCTCCATCTTATGCGTTTCTCGAAGCGCGAAACCTCGGAGATCTTCTCGCTCTCCCATCCCCCAGCCAAACAACTCTTAAGGTCTGTCAGCTCAACCACTCAGCACAAGGCTTCTTACGCCTCTGCTGGTATAGATGCGCTCGCACTGGCTCGTGCTGCTGTTGCTACTGCACCCGCCTTTTGCGCGCGCGTAGTTGCATGGTCTGTTCACGTTTGCAGAATGTGCAACACAACTGCGTCGAAAACAAGAGCGGCAGCTTCACGCCTTCTATTCCAAAAGCAGCACTAGCGACGGCACGAGGAACATCGACACCACCTGCAACAGTAGGAACGAGACTAGAAGCAAAAGCATGATCGTGCTCATCTTGTGACTTTCTCTGCACCTTGTGTGTTCCACAGGCGCATGTGTGGAGGTTTAGGGGTCTCCTGCCGCCGCGCTGGCTTGAGGAAGATCTGCTGCTGCACCAGAACCTCCTGCTCTTTTGTAGCAGCACAGAGCCGCTTGAGGTGTCTCTGCTGATACCCCTCGCATCCATCGCGTCGGCGTGGGCTGTGGATGGGAGAGGGAAGGTGTCCGCTGCGGCAGCGGCAAAAGGAAAAGCCCCCTACCGCATGAAGATTGTGGCGTCAGCAGCAGCAGCAGCAGCAGTAAACAGGCAGCAGGAACAGGGGGCAGCGAGAAAACATAAGGCGGCGAAGACCATCCTGTTTGGCATGCAGAGCCCAACTGAGCGCGATGCCCTCCTTAAGCACATATTGCACCTAGCGGACAAATGGAGGCAAGATATTTCCACCAGCAGCAGCTACTACTGAGTTAACACATGCTCGCTGCAGCAGCACCAGTTGAATATGTAGCATGTGTGGAGCTGCACTACAGATATAGTAGCAAGAGCAGCAAATGCAGTTGCAAAAGCAAGGAGTGCTGCTTATGTGGTGGCACAGACGACTTTGATTTCGTCCAGAGTTTCGCCTGCTTCGAGCTTTGTTTTTGCGTTTACGAATTCAAAGTAGTTGAGCAAAGATATTCTGACCTTGTTGTTCAGGTCACGCCCTTCAGTTCCAGATTTTCTTTACCGTCCCCCTTGCCAGCAGCAGCTACTGCTGCTGCAAAAGCAGCTGCACGCAGCAACCCGCGGACTGTTGCTAACGCAGCTAGCAGCACTCGTAAAGGAGGCCTCGCGTCGCTGGGCTCGCGAATTCCTTGGGCGATTGCGGGCACTAGTAGCAGCAAGTGCTGCAGCAGCACAGCTGCGAGCCACACAGGTATCGCGAGGAGTACTGCTCTTGCAGCAGTGGATGCGACTACGCAGCAGACAAGAGGAGGCGTGGGCAGTGCAGGGTCTGAGGTTGCATGCACTCTTGCGACAGCAGCAGCAGCAGGCGGCGGCTTTCGTTGCCACCATGGCGTCAGGCCACCTCCAGCTAGCCACGCAGCGATTGCAAGTGGCGCATCAACAGCTTAAGTACGCCTTACAACGACCTGTGGAAAAACGGCTCCATGCAGCTTTTACAAAGCTTCGCCTCCTCAGCACACTCACGGCAGCAGAGCAGCAGACGCAGAAGGGACGGGCTGTGAGGCTTTGTTGCACCATTCAGAGGCTGCAGCACAGGCTGCTTGGCGAAGCTTTCAGCAAAATGCGGGGGGCAAGGCTGATGCGTCAACAGCAGCAAGATGCCTTGCAGCAGCTTATGCAGCAGATGCGCTTAAGGCGGCTCAGGTGGAGCTGGCAACGGCTGATGTGGAACATGTTAGTTCAAAGGCAAGCTTGCATAGCTGGGAGCCAAAGAGCCCTTTTTCTTGTCTTCATTTGTATAAAGGCTCGCATGCGCAGTGTGCTGCGGCTGTTGCAACGCAACGCTGCAGCAGCAAATATGGAGGAAAAACTGAGAATTTGCAGCAACATTCAGCAAGTAAGCATTTGCCTCATCTAGTGTCCAACACGTCCCGCGGCATTCTGGGGGACAAGGAACACAGATTCAGAAGCAGCATGACCAGCTAGTTAGCTCATCTGCATAGTCGTACTAACGAAAGGCCAGCTTCTCTGACAGCTGGGAGCCCAGCCCATCAGGCAGGTGTTAAAAAATGCCACATGCGGGGTTTCTTTCGGCTAGTGAGACCTGTAGCTGTTTAAGTTTGTACTTAGGTTGGTTCGCGCCTTTCCCTGTCTGCAGGTGAACGAGCGGCTTCTGGTTTCCATGCGCCAAGTGCCTCGGCAGCGTTCCGTCATGCTTCTCGTGGCTTCACTGCAGCAGTCGCTGCAGCAGCGACTCTTGTGGGCTTTCCGTAGCTGGAGGAAGGCGATTAAGGACGGAAAGCAACGAGTTCGCGCCTTGGTCTTGCTGATGATTCTACTGGAGATGAAACGGCAAAAGTTACTCCAGGCGGCACTAAGCAGCCTCAAGAATCACGTCCACGACCATCGCGAGATGTGCAGACAGAAGGTTAGAGCTTAGGTTTTGTGGCAGAGAGTTGCACAGTTAGTCACCGATACTTATGTGTCTTGGTTTAGCATGCATGTGCCTGAGTTCCCAAAGCTGGTGCTGCTGCGTCAGCTGCTGCTGTGCGCTGTGTATGTTGCAGATGAGAGCGGCGTGGCTACTGGGCCTGTTGCTGAAGGAACAGCAGTTGCAGCGACTGCGCTGTGGGTGGCTCTGTTTACAGCGCCCCCCTCCGCAGGACTTACGGCAAACGGCTGTGCGGAGAGTAGCGTCTGTGTTTGAGAGGGTCCAGTACGTCACCACTGTTGCCTCCTGTCATGAATGATATCAGCTTAGCTTAGCAGGGGTGGCATGCCTGTGGTCGGAACTTAGTTGGATCATAATAGTTAGAATCCCTCTGATGACAGCAGCCATTGCTTACGTCTGCTCGTGCCTTTGCACGGCTGACTTCTCCCACTTCATGGGCAGGCTCCCCTAAGGGGTCTGAGTGCAAATGAGAGAAGAGAGGAAGCAGCTTTCAACTGGTTAGTGGTTTTTTCGTATATTGCAATTATACTGCTGCTGCTCTTGCGGTAGGTTTCGACAGCTCCGTGGCGCATTTCTGAAATTCCAGCAGATGCAGGAAACAGGGCGGACCATGCGGTAAGGGATTTTATGTATGTAGAAAACATTGACGTTTTGCTGTATTCATGCGTCAAGATCTCTAAGAATGGACAGCCAACACACCGGACGACGCAATTGCAAATAATGTCCTTACAAGCTCAACACTCAGCCAGGAGCTAAAGAAACTCTGGTTTTGGCTTCGTTTTATGTTCTTTTCTGTCCTTGGAGGGTCGTCACTTTCAAGGTTGTGAGCCGAGTGTGCCTTTTCTGTTTCTGATGCAGGTCCTTCTTAAGAGTGCAGATGCTGCTGCAGCTAGGCACGTGGCTGCAAGTGCACCTGCTGAAGTGCCAAGCATTGGGCTTTTCCGCTCTGCGTTCACACGCTGCTGCACTTGCTGCATGCAGCGCAGCAGCAGCAGCAGCAACAACAGAACACTCGGCTGTCAGCAGCAGCAACGCCTTCGACGTGGACGCGCCTAGCCGCGTATCAGCAATAGCAGCCGCAGCAGCATCCGCGAGGCTCCAGCAGCTGCTGGACGTGTCTTCAGATTTGATTGGCAGTCAGCAGGGACGGTCGTTAAGTGCTGACACGGCCGCCTTTGGCAAACCTTATATATATTTGCCGCCAGCATTTGGGCCTGGCAGCGCAACAGCAGCAGCAGCATCAGCAGCTGCTGCTTCTAGCTCCGGGGTAGCGGAGAACTATGGGTTTCTTGAGACGCTTCGTCCACAGGAGGGTCAGGAGAATAGCGAAGAGGGGGAAAGCTTGCTGGTGTCGTCCGCTGAGCCTCAT
The DNA here is from genome assembly GCF_000499545.2 of Eimeria tenella. Taxonomy (NCBI): domain Eukaryota; phylum Apicomplexa; class Conoidasida; order Eucoccidiorida; family Eimeriidae; genus Eimeria; species Eimeria tenella. The sequence continues at coordinate 29,938 of NW_013541468.1, forward strand.
CCAACGCTGCTTCATCTGAGCCCGTACAGACCCCGCCTTGGCTACGGGCTTGTGACTGAGGCGTGCCTCCAATCTGCCGACCCGTGTGATTTGGGTGTGCATTTTGGCTCCTCTGACGAGCTGCCCCCCAGTGTCAGTCGCAGTAGCGCAGATAGCAGCCCCAACGCGTTTCCGAAGACGAGACTCGTTCAACCTTCTGTAATTCTAAGTCACGACGGGCATCGCAACAGCACCGACCGAAACAGCAACAACTTTCCCATGAGCTCAAAGGTTTCAGACTTAACGGACTACGCTGCGCAGGAGGCAGGTGAGTGATCTCATCTTCGCTGCTTCTGCGTATCTGGATTCCATTGGTGCTGGACCCTGACACATTTCGGCGTTCAAGGCCTTCGAGCTGGTGCTGCTGGTTCCGCTGTTGCTGCAGAACTGGATGCGCTAGTTCAGGGACTGCAGCAAGAAGAGACCCGATCAGCATTTCTCTCTGGCTGTGCAGTTACTGAGCCCCCTGTCACTTTGGTGGCGCAAGGACTGCAACAGCGGTGGCCAGCCTCCATGCGGGTTGCTCCGATTGAACAGTTGTCATCGACGGCAGCTCTTGAGACACCGCAGCGAGAGTTTCTCTATGGGTTATCACGTGATGCCCCCACAGTGCAGGTGCCCAGTTACAGCTCTTGCCCGACTGCACTCGAGGAGCCCCTTAGCCCGTGTCCCTCTCCGTTCCGTGCCTGCTGCACGACGGCGGTTCCGCTGCAGTGAGGCGCTTTGGCGGCTTATTTCGCTGTCAGCCTTACGAGACGCATTCACACTAAAAATGAGTCAGTTGTGTCGAGACCCAGAAACGGCGCATTGGAGCTCAAAAGACAGTCCCAGCTACCAGTACTACAAGCTTTGTGTGCTGCAAAGAACCGGCAGCCGCCGCTATCGGCACCCTCGCAGCCTTTTGTATGCGCACAGTAGCAGCGATTGTCGGGTGCCATATAGTTCAGGCGTGTCTGCTACTATCTCAGAATACACTTGGTTCGGGCCTACAAACAGAAAAAGTTGAGGCTATTCGTTTAGATTTGTTCTGCAGATGCACATGCGCCCTTACATTACGTAGCTCACTGCAGGACCAATAAAGGACAGAAAGAAAAGCTGGTTTAATATACAGCTGAGCAACTGAAAACTAGGAATGCCTTCGCAGTCGATATGAAGGTTGCTTCACATCTACTTCGAAATAGTGGATTCCCCAGCACGATGCTTCTGGTCTCCCAAGCTGCGGCTATAGTGCGCAAGACCTCCAGAATGAAGTTAAGCCTTTGGCGAACAATCTAGGGGGCTGAAAGCATTGTGGGGAAAATGCCGAGTGTCCGTAAACTGCAATGTACAGCCGCTCGGGAAGCAGCAACGCAAACCCAAGCAATGTCAAGAAACTGCCTGGGAATTTCAACGCAGCGCATCTGCCGCGCCTGAACACTTCATAGCAGGAGTTGTGCCTATTCGGGAGCACGCGCAACCCCCGTTTCCTCTATATAGTGTTACTCCAAAGTTCTACATGCTGCGTCCTGGGGAATCCCGAAGAGCCCTCGGATTCGGGATTTTCCACCTGACATCCCTACAGCTCAGTAAGAGCCAAAGTAGCAATGATGGCGCCCGCTATGACGTCATTTCTGTGAGCGCAAACACTGTATTGCTTCCATTGCTTTCTCTGCAGCTCTATGGCCTTGCAGAAAGCGGTCACTGCTCTGCCGTTATGTTCCCTCCTGCCAGTGGTGGCTGCCTCATGGTGGGAGTCTCGACGTGATAAGGCCCGTCCCTACAATACACACAGTCCTGCTATACGACCGGTTGCAGAAGAAAACATTTAGCTTTTGCCTTACTGGCCCCATTCGCGTCGGAGCGAAGATAACGTGTACCTGCACTTGCTGTTGGGGGGGCACCTTTCCCTGGGAGGGCATACAGCGGAAGGGGTGGCGAGCGTCAAAGCAGAAGTCCAAGCTAAGTTCGGCGCTGCAGTTGTACAAGTACAGCGCCTGCTGCTGGCACTCCCCCACAGGGCAGCCAGCAAAGTGCAGCTCAGCAGGCGACAATTCCAGACGTGGCAAGCTCAACACGCAGCAACCCTGAAAAAACTGGTGAGTGACGCTCTGCCTCTCTTGTAGAGAAAGCCCCTCGCTAGAAACGCAGTAAGAATCTCCTGAGCCACTGCAGCACGACTGTTTATATGTGATGCCTACAGAATTTTTCACAACGTCTAGCGGTGGCATGCATGGCGAGGCCTGCGTCGACGGCACTGCCACATCTTGCAACGTTATACAGCATGAACCTGTAGCGGAGATGCATGGGACGGGTACTGGACAATGATTAGGCAATGAGAGCAGCCTCTGGTCATTATGCTGTTCCCCTTTCTCTGCAATAAATGCTCGAAGCATATCGTACAAAAGGACACATACAGATTTTTCTCGTGGGTCCGAAGAGTCGCTCTGGTCCCCTCCCCTGATCCCACCTCTGCGGGATTTGTCGCTAGTGAGGCCTGTCCCAGCTGTCTCTGGCCGCAGGCGCGCCACGATGGGCCTTCCTTTTGGAGCTGGAAGAGGCATGCAGGAATTTACTTGGCCGGTGGGCTCGCTGAGAGCTCCCCTCGCTGCCGGGTATGCCGTACGCGTAGACTTTAAATGTGAGGAGAGCCAGCTATTGTTACATCTGCTAGTGGTTCGAAGATGTCGTGTCGCTGTCGTTGGAGTCCCGGTGCAGGCAAGCTCTTCCTCGCCGCTGCGCGTGGGGCATTGGCCAGCAACGGCCACCATCACGTGTAGCTGGAAGGCCAAGGGCACCTGCAAGTTGCGCCAATTTTGCATGTGCTGAAACCCGCGACGAATCTCACAGGGCTGAGTCCGTAGTGTCAGGCGTACTGCTGCGGAGGACCGAGGAGGCAGCAGCAGCATGGATGGGGTTACCTCGATGTCGTACAGGTGTAACAAGTCATCCAGCCCCACAAGACTTTGAAGTAAAGTCGAGGGCGTGTAAGAGTATCGGCGCTGTATAGCCATTTGAGAGGAAGACTGTGAAAGGGATCCCTGTATGGGCTGTTCCTGTTCATTATTTGCTTGAGGCAGGGGCTCTCTTACAGGTCCGTGGCCTCCTTCCTTAGCGATTGCTGCCGCCATAGCTGGCTCACTTCTTGGAATGGAAACAATGGGCGGAGAAATCCAGCGCCGCCGCTTGAGCTGGGGCCCTTTCGGTGGGAGGCATGGGAACTGTTCCGCGTTACCAGGATTCGGAGCTTCCTTTTGAGCTGAAGGGTAAGACGTATCTTCTCTTGGGCGTTCGTGAGGCTCTTTTTTGGTCCCGTTGGGTACCCGCTGTTGCTGTCTTTGGCGAGGCCACCCCACTCTTCGATGCGTTGCACCTCGAGGTGCTGTCAGGTTGTCTAGTGGCTTCGGGAGGTCCTCAACATTTGCTATTTCGAGACTACTCTGCACCTCAGTTTTCGGTGAGGCAAACGTTTCAATAAGGGCAGCCCATGAGGTATCTCTGCATTCTGTGCTCCTTGAAGATTCGGATAAGTTGGAATCGTCCAAGAGGGGCCCAGCTGTACGAGGACTTGCAATGACTCCACCATCATGGGAGCCCTCTGCCAGCTCCGACCTGTCAGCCGCTTTAACGACTGAATAATAGTCCCTATAATCTAGTCCCTCCTGAGAAGGCACACCGTTTGATCCCCGAACGCCCTGTTCTTTTAGCTGGAATGTCTCATAGTTCCTAGGCTCTGCTTTAATTTTCCCTGTGGGAAATCTGAATGTTGACTCTGGGGCGGCAAAACACATTGCCAGAGGAAGGGCTGAAAGATTGTCTGCGTGCAAAGTGACACAGCGCTCTTGACCCTGAAAGAGCGCCCCTAAGTCCAGAATCTTCAGCTCTCGACCGTCAATTGAGAACGACCAGCGCGGTGCGACGCACGAGGCGTGCAGCTGGAGGTGACCCTCGACACAAGGCTCGGTGCCCGACCATTGCACCGTACCCGCCAAAGCTGGCGGCCGCCTTGAGCACTGGACGACGCCTGTGGGAGGCTGGCTGTCGGCCAAGCCTGTCGTTGCCACCAGACTGCATCGGGGAGATACAGGTGTCTTTAATGACTTTTTACAAACTACTGTGAGAGGTAAGGTCACCTCTGCTGGGCAGTCCAAGCGCAGCTCAGCCGTGAAAACGCCAACAGATCCCGGCTCTATTTTCAACTTCTGAGGATGAATACTGAGGCGCACGAGTTGCTGCTCAAGCAAATTTCTTAGGGGAGCACTGACGTCTCGGCCTATGCTGACTTGCGCTTTCATGACATACGTGCTCGTGTTTGCTACGGGGAATAGCTGTTGCTGCAGCTGCCCTGGAAAACAAACTGGGAACCGCAATCGGGGAGGGCACCTGAACCGAACCACAGGAGCTCGAGCCTCCACTGGAACCTCCACCTGCTGACGAGCCCCAAGAATCCGTAGTGAAGTTTTACTAAAGAGTCCCACAACAGGCGGAGCCTCCACATGCACACGAAGGGACAGCCCTGGAGCTAGCAAAGGACACAGAACAGGATAAGGCCTGAGCTCAGTGCCTGTGCCTATGCATAGACCCCCGTCCTCTTTATTCAGTACTCGAACTGGATGAGGCCTTTTTCCTTTGTTGAGAATCACTAAGGGGGCACATCGGCGGGAGAAAGGAATCACCTCCTTGAACACAAGCTGAGGGGGCGACAACTCTAGATCCCAAGGAGCGCTGGGAACCTGGCCACTAAGCACAGAGGACGAGTCCCTGTCTACCCTCGCGGAAATGCGGGCAGGGGCTTTGCGTGCTTGCGTGGGACCCTTCTTTGAACTATGGCTTTCTGGGCGTGCCAAAAGTGTCAGAGCGGCAGGGTCGCCTCTATGGTTTAATGCTGCTTTCATGCTGCTAGGGGTTGCGGGCTCCCACAACCCCACATCAGAAAATAGGGCCGGTTTAGGGCTGCGGCCCTGGCCATCACTACTGTGTTCCTTCCATGTGAATCGGCGGGAACACAGAAAGTGGACAGGCAGTGAGCCCACCTCGTCCCAGCATTCACCATGCTCAACCTTAACTGGTTTTACAGATAATGTCTATGTTTCGAGCTGTGTTCCCAATTGGGAGATAAGAGAGCTGCGTTAATGGTGCCGCTGCAGCGAGCACGCCAGGGAAACTGACCCCAAGTGACCTCAACGATCGGTAGCCCGCCCACAGCCATACTTTCCGCTGTTCAAAACGGCTTCAACTACAAACATTTTGAGGCTAAACAAAAGCTTATCGTGAACACGAGATGATAGCACATAAGCACAATCGAAAACGTGGTAGACAAGTCATGCAAGAGGCACTTCGTGTCGCTCTTAATGCTTGAAAGCTGACTTGCGTCAACTTTCCCGAATTCAGGAAGTTCACAAACAGGCATACAGGCTTGTTTTATAATTCAGTGTTTGCTTGTAGTTGTAGAATTTAGAATTGCTTTGGCGGAGGCCTTCACTGCTTCCATGGGCTTCCAGCCCCATCTGGCTTGTACGAAGAGCGCAGTGGACGTCGTCTTAGTCTACAGACGCTAGTTTAGGACTATCCAGAAAGCATGATGAGGAAGAGCATCAAGTCGGGCCAGAGCGTGAAAAAGCGGACCACAGAGTGGAGTGGTCCCAGGCGGCTTATGGTTGCATATAGAAAGAGCGCAAAAGCAGTTGGCTTGTTCCACGCGGAAGGCGGGCGGCACTCAAAAGGAGTGACTGGCAGTGGAACAGCTGGAACGGAAGGAAATCATGGTGCTGTATCCCAGCGTTGGCTGGGTTTAGGCTGTCCTTTTGGCTGTCCTAAAGAGCCGCAGCTCCAGCTGATCCCGACGTCTGATGCTGACAACCTCAAAGGAACTAGGCCAAGTTGTTAAGTTTCCGAGGGCGCCAAAGGGAACAAAAGTGACCACGGCCAGAACAGGACTTAACTAGCAGGGGGAATAGTGGAGACAGGCCCATCACCAGGTTGTTCCTCTGTCTAGACGTGAGTTTGGGAGGCCACTGAAGTCCTGAACTACGCATTGAATGCCTACCACAGTGAACTCGCAAGACTATCTTTTTATCTTTCACTGATGCACGGTCCACACATACTCCAGACCGCAAGAATGAGCCACCGGTAGTGCACAATACCACGTTGGGGGAATTGCGCCCTCTAGCAAAAGAGTTGTGGACTGTAGGGCCTCACAGGCGTAATACCTTAGCCCTAAAAGGGCGTAATATCGAAGAAGCGGCTTGGCCTTTCTGGCACACGTTCTACATCTTCTGCCCAGGACTGTGATCTTCATTGCGTAAAGAATTCAGAGCGGTATTGCCTTGAGTTACTATTCAATGCATGTGGATTGTAGTTGTCATCCAACATCTCCAAGCAATATACTACCTCCAAGTAGCGGTTGATGTGCCCAGAAAACTCAGAAAACGGGGATGGAACGGCTGAATAAAATAGCTGTAGCTCGTACAATGGTACCTTCTGGCAGTGGAGCTGCGCATTGAACTTCTCTCCTACTGGAAACCGCACCACACCTAGTGATGCGCCAGAAGACGCAAATCCTCCAGCTGCTAGTTGAGCCTTTTTGCGCGTACTTCGCGCAACAACCCAGACGTGCACCTTGGCCCGTGACCATTACTTACACACGCATCGTGGAGATGCTATATGGCCAGCTCCCTGCTCACTGGAAGGCCATCGTCCCAAAGGAATGATAGCCCACTTGTCCTACGGGGGATCGTCCAAGGTCTTAAAAAAATTAACTGTGCATGCAAGAAACTCAAGGGTACGCAGTGCAGGGTATCAACTCCCGCCAGTCCAATTATTTATACACACTAGTAAGCATGTAAGCATAAGCCTAGTCCTCCATATATTTCTAAGTAGAACAGCGTGCACGTATTGTCGGTGAGAGAATCTCTAAATGCCATGAGCCTTGAGCATTATCAATCCCTCACCTGCGCCACGAGACCGAATTCATGGGCTAAAAAGTCTTAGATGCCTTGATACCACCCGCCATAGATTGATCTTTAGATCTAAAATTGATCCGTAAGACGTAGCGGTTGCTCGGGAGTCGCGAATGCGCGAAAAAGCACTACAGACCTCTACTGATTCCACTGCTGCTCTGGAGCTGCAGAAGGATCACGTAGGACGATGACAACGTTTGGGGAATTGGTAAAGTTTCAGTATGATGCATTCGAAAGACAAGGGGTCCTCTATAGAAGAAAAATGGCCCCAACTGGTTGTAATGAAACGCCGCTACATCCAGAACAATTACTAAAGCACGTGCGAAAATTTCTGAAGTCCAGCTCCGTAAAAATGGCCCCATTCATAACACGCCCCACAGAATGACGCGTTGACACCCACCCTTGTCTACGCCTTCTACAAGACAAGTACTACAGGTTGTAGTACGCACTTAGTCTCCCCTCTAGACATAATATGACAGAGTCACGTACCGCGGTGCTCCGTTTCCGAATTGGAACATGTATTGATCGACATTCAATTGCAGTAAGCTTCCCGTGGCTGTTTGCTTATCCATGTCCACATATATACTGGGATGGCGTAGCCAAATCCATATTATTAAAAGGTATGTCAGAGCCAGCCACTTGGGGGCTTGTACACACCTCAACTGTTACACGCTGACGGCCTGGAGCCCAGTGGGGGAGCCTCAGGGGACACAAAAAGGTACGGCTCCGCCAGGGTAGACGCAGAGGAAAGCCCAGTTCGACGGTAGTGGCGTCTGTGGGAAGAACTGCACTACAGATTAGTGCCTACCTTCCCATTTGGCAATGGGCAGGCTCCGCCGCATCGGCGCTGCGTAGCATGCTGAGATGCTCCCTTGCAACACACGTCGCTTAGAGACACTTCCTGGAGAGCTAGCCTGCCTCTCCTTTAAGAAAATCGCAGTAAATTGATTCTAAATACAGCTTTGGGAGGGGCCGCTGGCTTGCAGGGGTGCGCAGATAGACGTTCTTGAGGCTGCTGCGACGTAGCTCTGGCGCATGCTCCCAACGGCGGCTTTGGGCTCCTTGAGGGGTTCAATTTGTGCAATCGAACAGAAATAAGTGGGATCGTCCGTTTGATTTTTGTTTTCGGAACATTACGGTTGAATTCCCCCTGTCAAACCCTGTCGTCTGTGGCGACCGCCTCCTGTTTCCCTGTTTTCATAAGGGCATCAGCTCCCAGCCTGCTTGTGCTCTGTTTCTCTACAAGACATGCGCCTCCTCTGAAGCTAGAGTGCTTACTAGTTAAGTTGAGCCGAACTGTACCCCGACTTCTCTTTGTAGGCTCTCGTGGTGGTGCTGCAACGGTCTGTCAGCATTGTGGGCTTCAACGGCCCTGCGTCTCTCGTTCTTAACTGCGGAGCGAGGGACTCAACGCCTGGGCAACTGTTGCGGCAAGTGCCAAAACAAGCAAGCCCTACACGACCTTCCGACCCCGAGAGTGTTTTCCGAAAGGACTAGCCGGACGCCACTCGTTTGCAGGGCGCAGCGGCGGACAGGCCTTGGCTGCAAACTGCTGCTGCCGCCGCTGCAGTAAGAATCTAGTTCGGAGGGCACCAGGATATCCACAACAGGGCTGGGCAGCGCACGTACGTCTTGAAGATGTCCACGAAAACACGTCCAGGAATCCCTGCAGCCAAGGATGCAGAGGAACAAGTTGACAGCGGTAAGTTCTGTTTAGCAATCTTATGGCCTGCAGGGCGCTTACTACTGGTGCCAAATCCAGGGGAAAGTGGGAGAATTGCATTTCAGTATACTTAGCCGTGCTGGAAGTGATTGTTCTTACTCGGCTACTGCCTAGCCGTCTTGACCACTTCGTTCACTCCCTTGATAGGTTGCCGTTGATGCAATTAGCGCATTCGGCGTCCACTTTCTGTGTTCTGCTTCTAAAAGATGAGCACTTAATTGATTTTCTACCGCGTCGGGTTCAAGTTGTCTCGCGACCCATGCTGGATTGCGGATCGCAGCGAGCGAAGTGTACGACGAGGAGGGGGAGGAAGAGGGTTCTGAAGAAGAGCAAGAAACCGGGCCGGTTGAACAGTTGCCACCTCAGACTGAAGAGGGCGTAGAGGAGGAAGATGAGGACGAGGATGAGGAGGTGTTGAGTGATGATGAGGATGAGAGCCTCGACGACGGCGATGTCGCCTCTGTAGAGGAGGAGGAGCCGCCACAGCTTGGGCAGAAACGAACTCGCCAGCAGCAGCAGGGAGAAGGAGAAGCGGACAATCTTGAACAGGAAGAGTCAGAAGAAGGCACTGACCCGGATGACGAAGTGGAGGAGGTTGACCCGGATGAGGACGAGGAGGTAGAGGACGATGTCGAGGCGCAAGGCACTGAAGATGTCGACGATGATGAATTAGAGAACGCTGAGGATGAGGAGGCGGAAGAGGGTGAGCCGGATCCGAAAAGAGCCCGCGTTTGAGTTCTTTGCCCACAGGGACCTCAGACAATCATCCCGAAGTATCGGATGGCGCAAGATATCTGTGCTTACGAAACCCAATTTTGCAGCAGCAGGGATGTCTTAAGTACACCTGTGCGGTCCACAGTGCTGCACGGAAGTTTGCCGTAAAGAAATTCAGTTTGGAGCTGAGAAGATAGGGAGCTGCAACGGAAAAGAGGGACATGAGGGGTGTCATGCAACTTGCGGTGTTGACCCACCCAAGAGTAGCAATTAGGCTTGCAGGTTCGGCTTGCGTGCAACGCGACGGACGCGAAGTTGCTGGGTTAGGCCTCCTAGCTTGAAATAGTTGCCTGTTAAACTGCGCTAGCCGCAGATGCGTAGTATCGTTTGTCAGGCGCCGGCTTTACTGCCATTTCTAGGGCTACAGACCAACCTTGCTACATCCGCTTCGTTGGCACTCTTCCCGGGAACTGCTCGGGGTGGGCTTTTCGTTTAGCACGATACCTCCGTGGCTGTGTGGCTGCGTACTTGATTGCTCTTTGACGCGCAACGAACCTAAGGCTGTCGACCAGTAGTATGTTGCTAGGTGGAGTCAGGAGGGCCTGCATTTTGTATTTATGCCTCTAAGAAAGCAATAAAGTGCACGCCTAGCAGCGAATTCAGTGTTTGTTGGGTGGGGCTGTCCTCTTCACGAAGATCAGACAGAGATCAACAGGGAGTAGGCTGTAGCTGTGGAGCAGTGGGCCCGGGAGGATTAGGATTTGATCGACCGTGAACAGGTGCATAAGATGCCAGTATCGCTACATTTTTCGATTGCCACTGACTCGCCGGATCGGCGGGACTCTGTACCCCACTGTGGGCACGATCACCCAGGAGGATAGAATGGTCGAAGTTGCATTGGAGCTGATCTTTCTGACTAGCCTAATGAGAAAGCTGAAACTGAATAAGGTAGAGCAGCATCGGCCAGCAGTTGCGGGCCGTCTAGTTTATGTGGGTCACCAGTGGACTCGTCATCTTGCTCACGGAATCCCGTGAAACTCGCCCCACTACTGGTAAATACGTGACAGTAAGAATAATATTGGCTGCTAAAATGCACAATAAGAAGGCAATTTTACTGGAGAGGACTGAAAGTTTGTTTCTTGGAGCCTTTTGCGGAGCTAGCCAGTGAGTGGAGGTGCAGACATGACCACCGGGTCTCTTGAGTGATAAAGCAACGGCGTAGAATGAACTTCAGTGAAGAACCGCAAAAAAAGTCGTGCACGGAAGTGTAAGATCGTTATTTTAACAGTAAAAATAGATATTTCAGCAAACCGACGGCTACGACAAGCCATGCCGGTCCGCGGCACAAGAGATCTTACCGACACGCCACGTTGGCGGGTAAGCCTTGCCCGGCGGGCAAGCCTTAGCGGGCTTCGTTTCTTTGTCTCACAATATGACAGATATGCATTCTCCTAATAGTGTTTCGAAATAAAGTTTGCTTGTTTTGCTAGAAGACGGTGATGCCCAGCTGCTTCACTTTAATTTATGGCACCTATGCGATTGTGGGTGAGCAACCGTTAGCTCGTTTTTCTCTCAGCAGTCTCACAGGGTCAGGCTCCGCCAAATCGTTTATTAGATGTCTAAGCTGTATTTCAGTAAGCAAAAGTGTTTTGACATAAACGTGATCACTGTTTCTCCAACGGCTAAGGCCCCTGGCTTGACCGACCTCACACTCCACAACTACTTCGAAGGTCCACTTGTTTTGGGACGCTCACAGCCTGTAAGTGTAGGAGCCCTCACAAAGCCACATTCTCTTGTCCACCTTCGAATTTTCCAAAGATGGCGCGACGTGTGATAAGGATATCTTGCTGCTGCCCGAGCGCGAAGCTAAGAGTTTTTCCAGCTCTCTTTTTTGTACTCGGCGGAGTGCTCTGCCAAGTGCAAGTCAGCTTCAGCGCGCTTGCTCCCTCACAGACCAGCAGACGCTCCCAGGATTTCCAGTATCACTCCACGTCGAGCTCGTTTGAAGGAGGGACAACCGGAAGAGGACGAAGCGAATACCGGACATCGCCCAACACGTACATTATCTCTTCACAAGACAGGACAGAGGAACAAGATACGCTCCGAAAGGCACTACTGCAGGAGCAATTAGCCCAGCACTTGCGATCTATCGAGCTACCAAGGAGCCATGCTTCTTCTTTGTCTCACAGTGCAGCAGCAACGACGACAGCAAGCCGCAATCAGCAGAGGCCAGCAGCAGTAGACAGTGCAGTCCCTGGAAGGTCCACAGCTCCAGACAGCTACGAGCAAAACTACATCGAGCGTGAGCCACAGTCCACACCGATATCACAGGCAGACTTGGAAGCACTGCAAGAAGCTTTAGAGGCCCACTTAGAGGAGCAGCTTGCAAGAGCAAGGCTGGAAGGCGCAAGGATGGAGAGGGAGCGGCTCGAGATGGAGGCAAACCGTGAAAGATTACAAGCATCTCAACGAGAACGACAAGATGTGAAGCCGGCATCGCGAGAGACAGTACAGCGAGGGCGCGTCGAAAGGCAAATCCGAGGCTCAAATTTGGCCGCTCATCTGCCGCAAGACACAAGGCCTCGTTCAACAGATGAACAAGATCAACTTAGGCGATCAAGAGGTCAACAAGAAGAAACGATAGATACAGCTAGGATAGACAGACAGAGGCCCATTACCCAACAGGCCCGTCAAACTTTACCATCCACAGATGGACAACGCTTGGAGAGTGTCAGACTTGATGAAGAGGCACAAGAACGCGCAAGGAGACAGAGAGATCAAGAAGCCCGAGAAAGGGAAATAATTCTTCAGCAGAATCGCGAGGCAGTCAGGATAAGCAGGCTGCGCTCAGTTGGTGACAGGGCCAGGAGAGAAGAACACGAAAACGCAACGCGAGACAGGCAACGCCTGGAATCAGAGCAACGAGAACGCGAACGGATGGATGGTCGACTAACCATGGAACAGCAGATTGCCAGGGAAGTAGAACGTGCTGAACCAGCCCACCAGGGTCGTCTGGATCGTGATGTGGGGAATCAAGCTCAGCACGCTCTTGATCGTGTTCAAGACCACGCTAGCAGACAGCAGAGCAGTGGACGTCTCGACAGTGGGTTGTTAGACGATATCGTAACAAGAATAGCTCGGCTGAGGAGCTACACGCAGCAGCGGGACCAGTTGCAGCAAGGACCCGGCAGACAAGATCGAGACAGAGGACAGACGCAGCAAGTAGTAAGTAATGTTCGTGAAGATAACATTGTAGAAGACATTGAAAGCTTGTGGGAATCAGTCAATACAATTCTGCCTAGCACACGCAACAGAAGCAACCTACAGGGAGGAGTAGCCCAGCAGCCTGCTAGCGGAACAAGAATCAATGGCGGAGTAACTACTCTCCAGGAGGTGACAGCAAATGCAGGAGCAAGGCAGCCAATTCACACGGACTACAGAGAGCCGTCACCGCGCCTGCAGGATGCACCCACGATCCATTTGGGGCCCTTACCCAGCACTGCACGAGCGCAACCGATACCTCCGCCGCTCGTAGCTTCGAATGGCGGCATAATTCCCTCCATTCCAGCTCTAGCTCCTATGAATAGTGGACTCCGCACTGAACCAGGAAGCCCGCCTGGTGGAGGATTCAATTTGCGCAACTACAGAAATAGCAACCTCACGATTTCCACGCCCAGCGAAGCCTCAGCTCGTCTTCTTTCTCTTGCTGAAAGCATGGAATCAGAAGTAAGAGATGAGGGCAAAGGCACTGACAAAACTGACCTGAAGAGCGGTGAAAACCAAGGCGTGTCCATCGGTGATGGCATCAACGGTGACTCCGTTTCGGAAACCAACGATGGTCACACACCTCCTTCATTTGATGTCTCTCGCACACAATCTCCTTCACTTCGCCCTCAGTCAGAGGTACAAAAGGTTCCAGAAAACAATTTTCAAAGCGATACAAGCAGTGAAGGTCATCAGGAGATCACAGCGAATTCTGGGGAACCTGAAGAACCATCAGCCACGGGGCGTCAGGAAATGCAGCAGCCTTCCAACCCTCAAAAATCACAGCTTGTCGCCATGGAAAACGAACTCTCTAAGGCAGGAGCGCTGCCTGAATGGGCGAAGCTGGCCACACTTGAGGAGAGTCAAGAAGAGCTAAATAACTGGATGAAGAAGGTGCTTCAGAATATCAACCGAAATGACAGCATTGCATCTCTTGCTTCCCTGGTTGGACATATGAATGAACAGGCTGCCCTAATGCAGGATGCCAACCTTACCAAACAACAAAGTATGCCCGTAGCGGAATCCGCTAGAAACGCAGATACCACAGCAGGAACAGGTCAAGAATCGTCCAAAGCAACAGCACCTGCCCAAGAAGATGGTGCAATGTCGGTCGGTATTGATATCGGCAAGAGCAGTGCTTTGCGCTCACTGGCTGGCATCAGGAAAAGAACAAGGTATCATAGTCAAGACAGCAATGAGTCTTTTGCGGATGCAGAAGAGGACTTAACTAATGAATTTCCTGTTGTTCAGCTCAGCACTTCGTCGTCACGCGCACCTCCCCCCGGACCACAGGTGCCGTGGTCAGGGGCTTTGCGACCTAGCGCGACAAGCGGCGATTCAGCTGGCCGCCATCGGGCTAGCGATGGTGCAGACTATCCAAACACGCCGTACAGGACCTACATGTACTACCCCGACCCTTTTAGCAGTCCTTATAGCACCCATTCCTACAGGGAGGATTATGGGACGACGTACAATAATTTGTACTACCACGACGTCTCCCCCAAGAAAGTTTTGAGCTGGCGGGAGTATATGAGGCGGAAAGAGGAAAAGAGAGCACAGGAACAGCGGCAGGCAGAAGAACGGAGGGAGCCTACTATTGGTGTCATAGAGACAGCGAGTACCCAAGAACTCGGGATCATCCCACCCGTAGGCCGCAGAAGTGGTATACGCTCATCTTATAGCACCTCATCCTCTCAGCGCCAGCGCAGCTCCACGTCACAAGCGACCAGTTTGGCTACGCCCACAGCATCTCAGAGCTCGTTGAGTCGAACCCGCGTTTCCTTTACCCCGTACAGCTCGATTAGTGCCACACAGAGCGCCTCTACGCCAACACGCCGCTACTGAGTGACAAGCAAAAGCTGCAATCATCTGTGTCGGGTTGGGAGCTATAACTTGCACCAGTCCGTTCGAAGCTGCCAAAACTCTAGGAAGACTGACGCAAGTGTTAACTTATTCTTCGGCAGAGTTGCGAGCTACAGGCAACAAGGGCCTCGCTCGCAGGGCCTTCTCCTCGCTTGGCAGCGCCACTGAACTTGTCATATCTTTCTCACGACGCTGCGCGTTTCAAAGCTATTGAAAGCGCTTCTTAATAGAAAGGGGACTATAAGTGCGCTTCTCTATGGACTTCAGTCACCCAGCGTTGCCTACTGACTCTCAAGGCCAACTTCTGTGCTGCTGTGCACGCTAGGCTCAGGGATTTCCACTTTGCAACTGAAACGCTAATGGCTTTTAAGCCGTTGCATATTCTACACCAGCTTTAAACGCCGCGATATCAAATAAAGCCTGCTTCATAATTGGCTGTCACTGGCCGGACTGAGCAACTAACTAAAGCCGTCCTCTTAGTTCAATCGCGTGGTTTCACAGTCTGCAGCGCAGAAGAGGCCAAGTGCTATTATACGAAGACTAACGAAGCAAGCGAACCGATTACGGTTGTGAAGAAAACAGCCTTGCATACTGGGTTAAAGATCGTTGTCAAACGCATGCAAATTTCAAGCAAAGCTAGATACATCTAGGATGTGGCATTTTCACAGGCGCTCCTGTAACTGACAGAGCAGCAGACAGCTCTTTGCACTGCATTGCCTCGAGCGTCGCGTTGGCTGACTGAAACGCCACGTAAAAGGATATATTTCGCTCACACTGCTGAGAAAGCTGCCTGTAGGTACGTTGCGCTCCCTTAGCCTATCTTCTTACGCCATAGGATAATCTCCTGCTTTTTGAAATACCTACAAGCAAATGAACCACACTGAAGAACAGACACGCTGAAAGGAGCCAACAGGGGAAGGAAGCCCTGTTGATGCGTTCCAGACAAACTAAAAGGCCACAGGCAGGCCCAAGAGACCATGTTTCATGTCTATGGCTTGCCTTCGGTCTTCTTCATCTACAAGAACCAGGTTCAAGAAGTACCGAACTGAAAATTTGTTTTGGACATTCTTGTATGTTGGAGTGAGATCCAATCCACTTAGATAGAGCCTCACAGGTATGCACTCCGCTGCAACCACAGAAAATATACAAGCTGCAACCACAGAAAATATACAACGCTACGGCGATGTCATTTCTCCTTTAGGCAATAAACGCAATACAAAATAGACACTTTTTTCCTGCAACTGGATATCAACAGCAAACTGCGTCAGTTCAGAAACAAACCAAAAAACCTATTCATAGAGCCAGCAGGACCCCAGTTCTCGGGTAGACAGCCAAAGACAAGCACGCATTGCTCGGCAACCTGTGCAGCAATTGCCGAAAGGCAAATCGTCATATGCTGTAGACGCACATCGTATAGGGGCACCGTCCATTATTTCGAATTTGGAAAGAGTCTCTGAGTCTGTCACAGCCGCGGCTCCTGTACAAACAGAAGTAAAGCAATTTCCACAGATTAAGCGTCACTGGACTCGATCAGGTACAATGGAAAGCTCAGACAAACCGCGCAAAGGCCAGTTAGGATAAGAGGCGAAGACGAGACCTCTGGAAAGCACTAACGCGACACAATATACGTCACTACTGTGGTGTCCATATGCCTCAGCAAATTCCCTGCACTTTCCCCCTTTTAAAACCTGGAACAGCTGGCGATGCTTCCGGTACTGTCAAGATTCGTGCGAACGCACCATTCCCTGCAGTTTCTGTCTTGATTATATCGAGTTGCATGTCTTTAATCTTAATCCGGACAAGGACAAAATAGACCTTGCCAATGACAACATCTTTTAGGTGATATCGGCTCTTGTCAAATTCAAATTCTATATGCAGGCAGTCCTCAATGCCGACCTAATCCAAACAGAGAAGGGCCCACACACAAGACTGAATCAGATGCGGTAAAGAAGCTAACCACTGCGTCTCTGCCGCATGCCCAGGCAGATCTAAGCAACCAAATGCACAAAAGCACACTCCACAATTTCCGGTTCAAGTACCCCATAACCAGCCGCATTTTAGTCCGAACGTATGCCTGCCTTGCATTTTTTTCCCTGGACAGTTTTATAGGAATTCCTCCGTGTATCATTCATACCCACTCCTCATTCACTTATTTCTGGGCGAAAAAGCTCACATGTACCATAACTAAATTTAATGTGCACTTATGCAAATGTACTTCGGGCTGACCTCCATCTTGATTGAATTCTTTATCTCAGGAGGCGGTCCAACATTTTGCACGACAAAGTCATGCTCCTTGACAATGCTGCTGTGACAGACGCAAGGTAAACGTTCGATGAAAGAAAGCTCAGTGACTAGAAAAAATAATAAGCAGAAGACACAACACATCGCAAAGTGATTAAGAAAAGGAGGTCTTAGCAGCATACCAGGGACACTTAGAACACCCAAAACGATTAAACGCTAACGAACTAACTCACACAAGCATGCACATGCTTCACCGAGTTAATTAAGGGCTCAGTCAAGTATGGCCTCAAACAAACATATGGAGGGATCAAATGAAGGTCATGTGCCGCACGCATACGTAGGCGGAATCATGTGTAAACTTGTGCATGCGTGCATGTTGTGAGTGAATGGCACAAACACGGAAAGGAGGCCCACCTTGCGTAATTTCGGTGTATGGTGAGCCGAACAAAATATCTAAGGCGGACGTTAATTCCAGAGTACGTCTCGTGGGCTTTATCAACAGCGTTGAATTTGAATTTATATTTTTTACTTTCAAGTAACAGGCCAGGAGGCTCTAAGTCTTTTGATATTGAAAAAAAGTCATACGTGCTGCTCCTGTCGTAGAGCATGTCTGCAGCAAATGTCGCAATCAAAGAAATAAACGCGTAGTTGACATGTCTGACTTTCTGGGTAGAAGACTTGATCTTGAATTTTAGGGCCAACCATACATGCATATATATGCAACAGAGCTTCCTTATACAACTGACTTGTTGAACCAAACAAGTCGTATGTGTGCACATATTTACGTGTGGTTGCTGCTTGTGCGCCTGAGACAATATGCTTCATACAATCCCATAAGCAATAAAATGACACACATCAATTTACCGGCTCATGCACATGTGCATGTCATGCCCAATTATGCATAAAAACGTGACCACACAGGAATGCATCTTCACACGAGCACTTGCCCCAATGTGAAGATAAGGGCAGTCTATTCTTGAGGGTGACGAACTGCGTCGCCCACCTGCAAGAAGCGAATGAAACAACTCATTATGGTAGATCGCTTGGCTTGTTCATCAGACGTTGCTATTGTACACAGATAACACAGATATCCGTGTCGACACTGGTTACGTAGACAACCGTACTTGGCGGAAAGTGGGAAGACAAGGAAACACAATCATTACAAATATTTGGATTATAGCTTTCTCTAGTTGAAACTCACCAACTTGGCCCACTAGTTCCACTTTAATACCATTATGCTCTAGTTTTTTTCCCGTCTTCAAGTTCAACAATGCAACGCCGCTGACGTCTTCCACATCCTGAAGCAATTCCACGCAATACAGAGTGGACAGCTTTTAGCGTAGGGTGCGCCATTTCGAGTACCAGCACAAAGACATGAGCCATGAGGAAACACAGCCGCCCATACTGAGCACCCTGAGTGCCATGTGAAGCAACGCGGCGAATTAACCGTAGCATAAAATAAAAAGCAGGGAACTACGGTAAGTTGGACCAGCGGTAGTGCGCTTTGCTCAACTTACACTATAAATTGGCAGTTTCTCTCCCTTTTTCTCCTTCGATAACCAAGTGCATTTCCGTCCCTCTCTGTCCAGCGAAATGTCCACTGAACAAGAAGAACCGAAGAATGTTGACAGCTGCACGCGGCATACAACAGGAAAGCAGATAAAAGCTTGTGGAGCCACCAAGCAATACTGGCAACCAAAACACGCTGGCGCTATGAATACGGCAATTAAGACGGTCAGCCTGCAACACCGGGACCCCCTTAGCAGTACGTTCTTTGTTTTCACTGTTTAAAATGTGGTCGAGACGGACGTCTGTGATGATAAGGATGATAAATTACCGCATGTTCCTACCATTTTCTCCTCAGGGTCCTCTGTTCATCCAGAGACCCTAATCGTTGAAGGGATCTTCGGGAACCTCAGAGAAAGGTAATCTTCTTGTTAAGCTCTGTGCTGGGGATTTCTCAGACATAAGAAGAAATTACATGTGGCGTGAAACTCTACATGCAACTCAGAGGCCTCGCCTCAAGCCTCGCCTCTGTTGGCGTGCTCAATTACTGTTGATGCGCGTTTGCACACCCTGTAGCGGATCCCGTCTGAATCCAGCTCGGAACAGCACCGCTGCTGGTATATTTTGGAGGAACATATAGAGGCCAGTACTTCATGAGACCTCAACTGTCACCTTGGCAGCAGCTGACTTCATGGGACACCCTCGTTTCCGAAGCATGTGTCGCAGTTGGACTATTTTACTTCAAATAAACACTCAAGATAATGGGAGGGCTTCAAAGATGTGTGAAATATTGCTGAACTTGCGTGTGTTTCCTACGGCTGAACTGACCATGCGCCGCCGCGATCCGCCCGTGCCGCTGCAATTATTGTTTGCTCGAGTTCCCTCACCTAGTTGCAATCCATCAAAAGTAGACTTCGATAGACTAAAACACGATACTGATTTAATGCCAATAGAGATAAACTCAGCCCGGATTGTTCCAGGTCCTGCGCTGTCGGCCTTCCCTCAACAGCCTGCCGCGCAGCTGCTCGCGGGGCCCCCCCGCCTTCATCTGGTAATACAGAAAGTACATCACTCGTTAATACGTCGCAGCACATTTATTTTCTTGATATAACCTATGCCAACAAAGCCTGTCTCACGGATTACCTAGGCTCCTCGGACAGCCCCCGCTCCCGACCAGCATTTTCAGCCCAAGCAAAAGCCGTTGTGCCCCTTTCAAAATAGTGAATAAATCCAAAAATAAGCGATACAACATTCACTGCCATTTATATTTTATGTTAGTAGTACCAAATGACTCCCATATGTGGGAGTTTTGTAGGAAGCTCAACAGCTGCTAATGCCTCTAACGACCAAGAAGAAAACTCGTTTCTTTCGGAATATTTGGGAACAACGCTGCACTAAAAACAAAGTGCACAGACCGAAGTTATGAGATAGGCCTGCGGGGCTATAGGCCCTTGAAAGTGCAAGAAGAGAAGGACGTATCTGGCTGCACAGGCACAAGTACGCGAGAACTAAATTCCACGAATACCGTTCACCATCAGCAGCATCAAATCTATGGTTTTCAAGAGTAGCAATTTTGGGTAAAAAAACCTTGCTTCAATAACAACCTGCGTTCACGTGAGTTCGCTTATACATAAGGCCAAGCTGGTCTGCCTGCTTTTCTGCGAAAGCCAGTTCACTGAGGAATTCACAATACATTTCTATATTCCTAATTTTTTAATGACAAAAAAGAGAATTAACGAATAAACTGTGTATATGTCGATGTGCCAGGAACCCTGCGAACGAATAAAATGGATTTGATTTCACGAACGTTGGTGATAACAAGCTTAGTGTGTACACTACAAGTACACCACCCCTACACTAAGTTACTAGCCTTCAAAGCAGTTTGCACGCCAATGGCGTGCCAGGCCCTATCAGAAAGTTCTGCGAGCTTTTAGGTAGCACCTATTATAGCGAGCGCAAAACGTAGGAAATGTTGGAAGAAGTTTGCCAAGAAAATGGGCTGACCACGGCCACAAACTTGGAAACTCGAGCGGGAATAATGAGGGGAGAACGGCGGCGCGAACGATTTACCCCAATAACGGGTCTCGGGATCTTCGCCACATCCCCGAGCATCAATCCCAATGTAGCATTAGCTTAGCAGCAGTGCAAGTGCATCTTAAGCAGTTGCTACGCATTATCAAAGATTGCTTTGAGGCGGGAATTGAGTGACGATGAATGTGACCGTCTCCTGACGAGGAGCACTTTCAGCGCACTACAGCGTTGGTTTTACGGTCACAGAGGCACGTGATTTATTCGTAAAGACCTTCTGAAATTCAACATCCTTAAAGACATGCTTATGTTAAACCTTCAATGCTTACCACTTTTTGCACGAATGGTGGCTTCGCTCCTCCCCACCACCCCTCCAGTGGAGGACCTTCACCGTTCTCTCTCCTCAGTACCAACCTTAGCAGGCTATACTAATTTTGGTAGTTACAACTGTTTGCTCGTTTTCATTTGCAGCAGGCTCCTGAGGTCATTCGCCTCATTTGTAGTCGGCAAAGCACAGCTCGGTTTACACTTATTTCGCCTGTTTTGGCTCCATAGAGTCATAACTACCACTACTTATTAGGGACACAGTTTCAGAATTGAAATGGCCCAGAAAAGCTCATCTGTCTCCGTCATATGCTTCTTTAGGGCGTGCGCTACATTTCAGCTTTAACACCTGTTGCCAGCTTGAAGGGCTCTATGATGTCGAAAAATGAAGGATCGTATAATCGATTAATAGCTGCTTAAATCGTCCTACAGCGTGGGTTTGAAGTCATCCGCTGAAAAGTGGTGCCTTTTCTTGTGGTATCAACAAGTGGGCGGGGAACACCTGCAAAGTCAGGAATATGCGGCAGTGCCTAACAGCACCTTGAGACAGCCGTACCTACTTCTCGTTACGTAGCATCTCCGCGTCCGAGTATCATGTATGTACTGCGCATGACTACAATGTCGACCGAGTGCAGCCCATAAGACTGGAAGATAGAAAGTCCATAGCTAAAGAAACCTGGGTCTTGGAGCAGACTTACACTAGGGTATTTGACTAGACGGCCAGGGATTAGGGCTAGCCGTGCCACCAATGCAGCGTGCAGGGACACACGCATGCCGAGGCACACCGAAGGCGTCAGAGAGGCTGGAAGAAAGATATATTTGATTTCTTCGCATTTTAGGGGTCCGTCTGGGTTCCTTGAAGATATACAGGTCTGAAAGTACTTGAGTAGCCAGATGGGGAATCATGTAGGAGTGAGGCCAGGCCGTGCACACAACTTGTTAGCTAGAGGCATACTATCTTCAAATCTAATGGCTTGGCCGAGATTTTGGTGCGGTCTTGTTCTAAAAACTTGAGCTTGCGATGTTTGCGGAAGAATTCTCACTTGAGGAAGGCGCTGAGCACCTGCTGGAGAGATTTGGCTTTTGTGGACAGAGCTGAGCTACGTAGCAAAACATCGCCAAGGTAGGAAATGACAACCTGGCCTAGAAAATGTTGTAGATAAGTCAGAATAGTAGCTTGAAAGATAGCAGGGGACCCTTGAGGCCAAGGGGCACAACCGTACACTTGGATAATGCCAAGAGTGAGCGGACTTCATTCTTTCGTGAGTCTTCTATTTGCATTTGACAGCAGCCCACTTCAAAATCCAACGTGAAGAAATGCTTGACCTCCACCATAATTTTTTGAATAGCTAGATTAGAGGGCAGGGGAAGGTCAGGAATGATTTTAAACGTTTAATGCCTGATAGTGGATAATCATAGGAATTTTTCCGACTTCTGAGCCATCTTTTGGTTTGTTAACCATGCTAGTTGGGAAGCAGCTAAAGAAATATGCCGTTGCTATCCATAAATGAACTAACAACCACGTTTTTACTTGCTAATGGAATACGAAATAATCCAATTGCATCCTGTGCGTCGGCGCCTTGGTCGGGTGTTTGCATGGCACAAGTAAGATTCGATTGTCATCTGAACGACTCGGTGACAGCTCTGCAGCTAAGGTGTCAGGCAACGTTGCTTGACATTCTTTTGCATCCTGAGTATCCACGCTTCATCTGACAATATCCAGCTGTTGAACTCCGTGTAGTCCAGTGTGGAGGTGGACCATGGTCCATGGTGGCTCTTCCTCGTCAACAGCACCTTGTGCGTAAACACCGGAATTAAGATACTGGCATGGCCTGTAACAGTTTGACTACTGCACTGCATCCACAAAGTATACAGGGGAGGTGCTTGAAGCTCTTCAGATACGCAAGTGATGGTTTGATTTCTACCGCCCGGTAGAGCCAGTGTGATTTTGAACCCCTGTAGCGCATTTGGTAGTTTGCCTTGCTAGCGCTGTGGCCTTGGCTTTGCGGCGTGCTGTGTACCTGTTGGCAGCGGGGCAAAGAAGTGGAACCGCCTCTGCCACTTATTGAGCAAACAAGCCATAGACTTGCTTTGCTGGGGTCTGCGCTCGCGCTTTCTGTGGAGGTTTGTCATGATCCTTCATGTCTTATGTCCTTCTGATTGGTGGATCGCACCATCGATGCTAAGGTAGGCCGGCAGCGCATCGAACTGAAGCTACCATTCCACCATATGTTCTGTCACCTAGTCTGCTCTTTGGACAATGTCATAATGTATAATACCCACGAGGTAGTCCACCACTAGAAATCCATTCCCGAACTGCAGAGATAGCCCCGTCACCAGGCTGTTGGTATGTAGCAGTTCTGTATCTGCAACGGTGAATCGGAAAACCTTATGCAGGCGATCTACACATAGTTCTAGCCACTCGGCTGTGGTCCAGCAAATGAATTTGTGCTATGCATCTGCGTCCAGAAACGTTTCATACTCGTGCTGAAGTGTCTCAAAAGCAAGCATAGCGGCATTTTGTGCACAGCAGAGTAGCCTCTAACATTGATCTGCCGACTCTGATTGCAATTTCTCAACCCGCGATTGCCGTGAAGCTTTACATCACCGTCGGGAGCCTCAGCAATTCGTCTGCTTTGTCGCCCTCCTTAGCCCGCAGCAGCAAGTTCCACGTCTCGTGAGCTCTCTTCCTCCCCTTCTAGGTATAGCTGCTGTAGCCTCTAAATATATGGCACCTCCTTTCACTTGCTTCGGAAGCCTGTTCTTTCAACCCGGGGAGATTTCGATGGCATTTGGCGCTATGGCGACCACACACAGCAACCCTTCACCATGTCGTTTGAGCCTAGGAAGTTCTCCTCCCACCACTCCTAGACGTACCGCTTTCATGGTACTCTTGGTATCCCTGATCATGGGGACTGTAAGTACAGCTATGAGCATCGTACGCTTTTTCTGGTCTGGTTGGAGTGGCACAATCCGTAACGTAATGGTTCTCACCCGTGCAACTCCTGCAAGTTTAGCCTGACCTCCAAGCATTCATATCCCACGAGGAGAGACTTTTGACCCAAGTTCGTCCGGCCCGTACACTCAGAATACAGCATGACTTCTGCGGCTCCCATCGAAGAGCGGCGTGCTATCCAAGCAGTACCCCACAAGACCCGATGCAGGCATCTCATGCCGTCTCGCAACAGAGTCAGACAAGTATTTCTGGTGGTTTCCCTGCCACAGACTACCTGCAGTTTGCCGAATATGGGCCGTCTGGCAAGTAGGGCAGAAGCAGAGGAGGGTGTCACACTTTACTCCTTCCCAGTCCTTCATTTTCTCTCCCTTGTTTAAGTTGCTCCGGTGCATGAGTGTATTGCTTTCTAAATACTCCAGTAGCTCGCTTTCCAAGCAGCGCCTGTCCAAACGCTTCTCCGTAAATCGCGCTTCGGATACTCTCTCGTTGATGTTTCCTGTAATAGAGGCTGCGATGAAAGTAGCTTACGTCGCTTCACAGTCAAGCGAGGAAGGCAGCCCAACGGCTGGTTCACCTCATGCTTCGACACGTAAATCTCCCTGGCTCAGCCCATTTGCTCATGGCGCTTAACCCATCCCTCTGCATGATCGCTGTGGTGTTGTGGCGAGCCCAAGTTGTTGGTTACCGTACTTCCCACTGCTGTTTCTGGCTTTGCGGCCAACGTTGAATATTCTGGTAAATGTAGGGTCGTGTGCATATTATGCGGCCTTTCGGCCGCTCCGTCGCTAGCGCTTCCAGCATGCTAGATGCTAGGGGTTCCTGGGCTCAAAAGTGGCGCAGTCGGCAGGATGCGTAGTGACAGCTACAAAAGAGTACCTCGGAACAGCCTTGAGACTGCGGTAAACGCCTCTCTCTTGTTCGGGCTACACAGGTTTATACCTATGGCTACTTACTGAAATCATGTAGAGTATTGAAAAGTACAAACAGCATCATTATAAGTCCCGAATAATAGGACCACCTGTCTTTTGCTGAAGCTTCTCATTCGCTGAGTATACATGTGACACAGCACAGCTTCAGCTGCGCTTGCCAGCTCCAAACGGTGGCCTTAACTGCAGATCACTCCACTGCTTGCCTTTCACTGTTCATTAGGTCAATTTACATACTTTTAAATATGTTATGGTGAAGGCCATTTCTGGGGACCGCTTTAGGGCAACACACTAGGAATCATCAAAGTAGCAAAAACGGCATCACTAAAAGCAATAGTTGCAGCATCAGCAGCAGCATTGGACGCACGAGTAGCGACAAGCACAACTGCTAGATAATGATAGCCAGCCTGACAAGCTTCTACACGCCTGACAAGCTTCTACAAGGAACA
Source organism: Eimeria tenella (assembly GCF_000499545.2). Taxonomy (NCBI): domain Eukaryota; phylum Apicomplexa; class Conoidasida; order Eucoccidiorida; family Eimeriidae; genus Eimeria; species Eimeria tenella. Next base: position 54,906 of record NW_013541468.1, read on the forward strand.
GCATTGGGGGAAAGCACATATGCCTCTTAGACACCGAAAGTTTGACGGCGCTATGAAATGCAAACAACAGAATGAACAGTAGGCGACAGCGTACAACGCAGCACTAAAATAATGAGGACAATAAGGAGCAATGCTCAGCGTTACAATGTAGCTCAGAAATGGCCTCCAGAGTCACAATACAGAGTATGTAGATTGACGCAATAACTAAATGTAATGAACATGCAAAGAAAACTAAGTATCTGGCTATCAAACCCAGTGTGCTCTATAGTCGGACAGACGACCTCCGATTAATGCTGTGGACGCTATGCCTAGCAGAAAAAGCCGTGGATTTCTATAGGCCAGTGCCACTAAAGAAGGCAGTGAGATGATCTGTCGGTATCTTGCTCTTTGTTGATAACTTTATGCTACGGACAGAGTCTATTCGCTTGAAAAAGCGAATGTTCTTGAATTACCTGCTTGCCTGGGACGTGCCGATGACTCGTCTTGGGGTGTCCGCAGTACTGGCGTCTGATAAGGGGCCCCAGTTTGTAGCAGCGACGTTGCAGTATTGCTCTGAATACTTCAAAGCGCAAATTACAGACGTGCTCCATAATACGATTTCTGCAGTTCCCTTAAGTGCATGGACTTAAGGCTGCTTTGCCAGTACAGCTCCACATGTCTGCACTGCAGCAAGAAATTGTGTCTGAATGCTGCTTATGTTGGCTCCGGCAAGCTGCGACCGACTACGAGGCTCAGCTCAACGTGAAAACTGAGGAACAGAAAATTCTAAAAGCTTGCCCCACACAGGGGCCTGTGGGAGCTCTTTGAGTGGTCAAACTAGCACAGCATGAAAACGCAATCTATTCATCCAGCCAACTTGTATAGCACTGTGGATGATGGTCAGAAGCTTGACTGGCAGGGCAACATATGGAAACTGACTCCTCAGAACAGATAAATATGGCGCAGGATGAGCCCACATTTTAGAAATTTATATCAGAGATGCATAGACGGGTGGAAATATAGCCTGTACTTATTCCCAGGCTCGTCACTGCCACACCTGTTGAATACCAGGTGAACTCCCGCCTTCAATACGTCTCTAGGCTACCAAAAGGCGCAAGCTTGTCACAAGAGACTTGTCATCACTTTGATTTGAATGGCTTGCAATTTTGGCCAATTCTCGCGAATCTGAAATCAATCAGCTGATGAAATCTGCTACCGCTCACCTGGAGCCAACAGCAGGAAGATGCAAAAAGCCTCGCAGCACGGCGTGGAAATGAAAAATGATTTATGCATGAGGGGAAGGTGAAAAAACTAAGTCGTCTTTGGTGGAAGCAATTTTAGCATTCACGGTTAGAATCCAGCGGCGCTTGACTAGAACAGTTTACAGGTTCTGTGGTTTTCTGACCTCTCAGGCGCCTAGACATATAAGGACACATGACAGATCATATTACTTAATGAATAAGTGGGTCAGCTGTAGCTCTAGCCTGCGGGCTCCTCTAGCCTCTGCAATAAAGCAGCAGTCATCCCACAAGGAGGACGGGCATCACAAAGAGGAATACTGATCGCCTGACGTCAACAACTTTGCAACCCCCACAGAGTCGTGCAGTCTACCGTATTTACTATGAAGTGTGTCAAAAACTTGTGTTAATGAAATAAAACCCATAGTTGGTGGTCAAGTTCCTTGCTTACTCCTACACTCAAACTGCACCGTTGCGCAACTGGCTCCAACCTTCCATGCTCCCTAAAACCCAACTTGCAGGTTAGTTTCTTGTATACCAGAACATTATTTTAATGACTACGCTTCGTGGCAGTGCACTTGTCTTCAGCCCACGTGAGCTCCTTTAGAACGTGCAGCTGGCAAGCGTTACTACAACAGTTCATTAGTAACATGGCCGCGCTCACTAAGACATTTGCCGCAGATGCACAAAATTGGATTCTCCGACTTCTGATCTACCCTAAACTCTCAGTATTTGAAGAGCGGCAGGTTAGCATGCATGCGGGGCAGCAGCGTGGAAGGCGTGAGCGCAACTTCACAAAGCAAACGTGTTGTAGCGCGTTTTACTCATGCAGAGGCGAACTATGGTGCTGGCACTACAATCCATCACAGGGCTGGCCAAAATCTATGTAAAAGGGTTGCGCCATCAGAGCCACAACGCGAAGGGAGCTTGGAACTTGCACAGACACAACTCGGAATGCTCAGAAAAAACTCCCAAATGAAGCTTTTGCAGGAATAAACGCCTATGGCAATCGATTCTCAATTCGTTTTCGTTCCCAGCATTAATGTTAATAGCATGTGAGCACCGTCCAGGAAACCAGAATGAGCCATTTCTCGCCAAAGGAGTAAGCTGCTTTCGAGCGACTCATTGGGGGCACGTCAGACTATGCTTGCCTACGTGCACATGGACCTACTTCACAGGAGTTGGAACGAACCAGAAACGCCGAAGCGGGTCACTGCAGCGCACAAAGAGCAGAGAAACTCTAGATGGTGGCTTAGTTTTACCATGCTAGGCCGTGCAGTACAGCAAAAGGGTTGTACTGTGGGGAGGAATAAGAAGTTTTCAGGAAAGTTTTCCCTATGAATGGGCATTAGCCTGAACGAGAGCCAAAGGTCTGAAGGCCGCCAATTACTGCGCTCGCGCTGCAAGGCTCTGGCTTGGGCGTAGCAGTGTCCCTGTACAGTTAACAGAATCTGCTCACACTGCAAGGTCAGGGGCCAAGAAATAATAGCAGGCCTTGTTGGTGTTTGGGGCTCCCAGCGTTGTTACGTGACATGACGTGAACCGGCAGTGTTCACTAAGTGATACAGCGAATTCACCCCACATGGGGTTTCCGTAATGAGCTTCGTCACGACCTTGGCAAACCACGCAGTCCGTTTGCCGTGTTTGACGACCCGATTAGAAACATGCAGGGCTTGGTTCTATTTAGGCATAACTAATTTGTAGACGTATATGCAAACGTTAGAATCACTGTGGAGAGGTCCTTTTGCTTGGCGAAATGGAGCATTTGCGGGGTATGAGGCTGGTCTAGATATATTTTTGTTGCACGTTTGTGTCTACGGCTCCAGTAGAGAGACATGAAAGCATCGTAATGAGTTTAGAGAGGGAAATGCCTTCCTCATCAACAGCCTCGACAATTTGTGGATGAGCTGAAAAGAAACCAGTGAATCTTTTTAGAAGTTTGGGATCCTCCTTTGCGGCATGTACAGGGCAGAATTCAGCGAGCGTCTCCTAACAAGTACTAGAGGATGCCACTGTTGACCCACAGCCACACATGAGGGCTGCACATCATCGACAGCTCTATGGGTTCGCCGCCTCACTGCCATCGTAAACGAGCGGCACAGATATCTCAGTTCTCTAAGAAAATACATAGGTGGTGGCTTGCCTTCTTATGCTCTCGTCTGGACAACAGCTAAGATCCCCACTAGATCTACGTACCGCCCTGTTACTCTTGTGTGCCGCGACTACCCGTCCGTACTTCATTTACATGTGGCTTGCCAAGGAAAGCATTAAATTTCACCACATGGTCACACCACCAGCAAGCACAAACAAAATCACGGAGACTACAAGCAAACGTGCACGAATTCAAAGAACCACGTGCAATGCACATGAATACAAACTGATTTGCCATGAATGTCACACTGCGTGACCTTACTCATGGGCTACAGTCCACGCCCTCCAACTGCCTAGTTCACCTGCCCATTTCTTCTGGTACCACGTTTGTTCAACGATATTGCGTAAATTTACTTTGCTAACAATGAGGGGGTTGGTGGGAAACAAACAAGGCGGCTGCTGCGTGCACCTGTAGGACATGCAAACCGTAACTATAATCCCTTGATACCCAAAACTTGTCTTCTCATTTGAGGCACCACATGGCTGCTGCAAGCGCAATACGATAAAAGCTCTGGGGAACCAACGAGCAGATATGATATGATGTACATGTAAAGTAGCCAGATACAAGCTAGCTTCTGCAACAAATCAAACCCAAATGTTTACCTCTTCGTAGTTCACTCTTTGGGGCCACTGATAAATTCACACAGGTGCCCACGTAACTTGATTTCTGCCCATGGCCAGTGCCTGTACATTATATCTATTGCTCTTCTCCCTGACGTCTACTTAACCATTCCATGTGCAACTGCCTCTACATAGTGCAAACACTACACAGCGTTTGTCACTCTGCACGTGAGCGAATCGGCCGCACTCGACAGTGGCACTGTCACAGCCACCGGCACTTTATGCCATCAGCCATGAAGGAGAGCTCTTGCATGAACTCTACACGGAGCCTCCCAATAAGTGCTCAACGGCTAGCCAGGTAAGCCGTGGCCCACCCTAGGTGCGTCCACCGCAACATATGAGAAAACTATGTGTGGGTGAGATGAGAAGACTCCTGTAGAGTACACATATGACTTGAACATAAGCTCATACGTAGTACACTCACGCCCATTAATACGTATATGTAAACATGGCGCCTGTAGCATTCAGCAGGCCTGTAACCCTGTCTCTGTTGCCAACTGAATGCCCTAATGTGCTGGATTTTGTCGATGCGGGCCAAATGGGCTACTACAGCAATGCAAAGTTCGCCGTGGCCTATCTACAGAAAATAAACACCGGACACTCGCAACTCCCTCCACTTCAGTTGCCGAAGTGAAAAAATGAGCAGGAGCTGAAGCCTCAAATTGTATGAGTATGGAGACAATGCTGAGGTACGGCCAGGAAAACAGGAGGCTAGCAGAGTGCCACAAAAAGGCGAACGGGATAAAACGACTGAACAAAATGCAACCGGAAAAACGAGTGGATTATGCGGCATACAGGCGACAAAAATTAGGTCAAACACACACTGAATGCACATAAAGCTATGCCAAGGTCCAAGCCACGTACCACGTCAGTCCATGCATTCACCCGAAAATTAAAATGCAGCAAATACCGTACAGAGTAATGTAACCTCATGAGCCCGGTGAATAGACAAACACAACAAACAACGCTTTGCGTCGATGCTAGTTCTGCAGCTGCTTCCTGCGCTGCAACTGCTGCTCCTTGTTTCATCCACTCGGGTTCGCCTCTGAAGCCGGTGTATCTTGTGATGGCCTTGCAGGCACATCCTCACCCGCAGCACTGGCAGCTACAGCAGGGTCTGAAGAAGGTACTGTAGAAGGAACTGACGTGGGAGAAGAGTTCAGATTCCATCCTAAGCTTTCTACGAAATTCCCAATAGACGCAATGGCAGCTGAAAATGTATCCTTTTCCGTTAAAAACCCTAAGCTGTTGCTCCTACCAGTGATGCCTGTTGGGTCTGACTGCTGCTGCTGGAGCTCCCCTGAACCCAGCAGCCATCCACTGCGGCTACTCAAATCCGGAATGCTGCTGCTAAAGTACCGCTGCTGCAGCTGTGGTCGTTGCTGCTGCGATGGCTGCTCTTGGCGCAGGGGAGAGCTACTGGTTCTCGCAGGACCAAGGGGAGACGAAACTGTTTCGTTCCATGGGCCAGGAACCCACCATGGAGGCTGCTGCTGCTGTTGCTGCTGCAACGGCGCCTTGCTCAACTCATCATTCGGGGAGGTCTCCACCTGATTCTCACTTTGCTGTTGTTCGTTTGTTTCGCCCAGCTGCTGCTCCTGGTTTGTTTCTGTGGCTTCCGCAGACCGCACCTGCAATGCTTTCCGTGCAAGAATAGTCTGTTGTTCTTCCATGGCTATCAGCTGCTGCTGTACGCTCTGCAGGTGTTGCAGTGCCATCTGTGCATGTTGCTGGCCTTTACACCACAAGTCTGTGGCTTCTGCATTCTCTCTGCCATCCGGGTGCTGCTGCTGCGAAGGTGCCGGGTCTGCTTCGTGCTCCTGCTGGGTCACAGACGACCTGGTTGTCGTTGACTGGCTCATGGGCTCGCCTGGAGATGTTGCAGTAGGAGACATAGTGAATGCTGCTGCCGTATTGCCACTGCTGCTGTTAATGCTTGGTAAGGCCGGAGCGGTAGCCCGATCACCCGGATGTTGCAGCACTTGCTCCTGAGCCAACGGCAAAGTAGCCAACTCCTCGGGATGAGCTGACCCATGCAATGAATGCAACTGTGCTGGTTCAGGCTGCGTTGCATTATTTTTAAGCTCTCTTCTTGTCACTCCAGCGCTGCCCGAGTTCGGTGCAGGTGTCGCAGCTGCTGCCTGCCAGTTGCTGCTACTGCTGCTCCTGGTTGTGCCCCCTACCTCTTCTGAACAGACGAATTGAGGACCTGATAGGAGGGAAACAACACACATAAGTCGACTTGTGGAGTGTAAGTGGTGATGCCGATAGCAGCGGCAACCCTTGCTGTTGCTAGGAACGACAAGAAAAATCCTACAAACGGCTCCTGTAGTCCTTTTACAGTGAATACGGCCTCGAGGATCCAGTAACTTCTTCTTCTAACGAAATACCTTCAATATGAGAACAGTCCTGTTTCTGTTGCTGCTGCCCGTCGCAAGTCCCCACTACACTGGCAAAGGAGCCATCGCAGAACCTTACAGCCAGGCGCCGTTGGCCTTCTTTCTGTGCAGGACCAGAATCGAGCTGGTTCATATCCCGCTCCACACAAGCGCTACTGCTGCTGTTACCTCCTTCATTGCTGCTCTTCTTGCAGGCCTGCTGATCCGAGTTCTTGCTTTTATCTGAAAAGAAAACCGCAACAGCGTCCAGAGAAAGTTTCATACTCCTCCACTGAGTCCTTTCCCCCAAACATGCTGCTAAGAAGACTCTTGTGAGCGCAACTTGCCAAGAGCTAAATGATGCAACAGCAGAGGCACGCCATCCCGGCTGTAGAATAACATGACAGCAACAGCTTGTGCCCGTACGCTTCCCTCCTGAGTGCACTGCTGTGTCTGTACGAAGAGACGCTAGTTATATCTGTCTCCTGCTGTCGGCAGGTGCTCCCGCAGCTGCTGCTGGTGCTGCTGTGCTGCTACGTTGCAGGGCTACTCGCACTATAACACGCTCTGCGGCGTAGTCAGCAGCTGTAACTGCAGCAGCGCCGACACGAATATAAATACACACTGCACCTCCAGCTCCTTGGCTCATAGCTCAATACGACGCCTCAGACTACGCTTTTGCTCCTGTTGCTGCTGCTGAGACTACTACTATTGCAGCTGCTGCTGGCACAGTGCAGAGACCACGTATTACGACAGGGTACGCAGCAGCAAAGGCCAGTGGCTCCCGTGAGGGGCAGCAAAAAGCCGGCGTCGTCATTGCTGCTGTATCCGTACAGTAGGTAGAGCCCTGCGTAAGGTGCCTTGTTGCTTCAGCAACGAACAGTGCTGGCACCGCCGCAACTACGTATTCCGTACACAGTATGCTGATGTCGCCACTGCAGCTGCTGCACTGCAGCAGCACTCAATTTCACCAAAATATAATAGGAGTATCAATGAAGGATTAACGAACCTTAAACTTGGCAGCGGCGCAGCCGCTGCAGGACCAGAGCAGCAGCGGCTGACCCTTACGAAGCAACTACTGCAGCTACTTCAGCGGCCACAGGTAAGACCACCAGAATCCACAGAACAACTTTATGGCATGCTGTTACTTGCCGTGAGTCTGCCACGTGACTTACGTCCAAAGAAGGCCTTCAGGCCAGGGAATCCGAGGCCTCCAAACGGTCCTGCCGCTTCCTGCTGCGTCCCTTGCTGATCGGGCATCACTTGCTGCTGCTGCTGCTGCTGGGCCCTTTTAGGCTGCCCGCTCTGTGCCGTCTCACTGTCTTGCTGTTGAGGCTGCTGTTGCATCGACAAGCGCTGCAAGTGCTGATGGTCTTCTTCGCTCATCTCATCTGAAGCAGGCTGTTGGCCTCTTTCAAAGAGACACCGCTGCCAGGCGAGGAACTCGGGGTGGCACAAAAGCCTGTCAATTTCTCCCTGTGCCGTCAGGTGCGTCAGCGAAGCGGAAGCACACAGACCCTTATCCAACGGCTGCGAGAACTCTAAGCCAGTACCTCCCTCCACTGTCCCCGCGCTGCCACACCGTCCGAGCCCGCGTGGCGAATTCGATCCCGCTTGCTGCTGCTGCTGTTGTTGCTCGGCCTGCTGCAAATCAGCGTCACCAGCCGTAAAACCCCAAGAGGACGATGCTGCCTTGCTCAGTTCTGCAGAGAGAGAAGAAAATGACGTCGTTTCCCGTTTCGTCTGCTGCTGCTGCGACGGAGACTCATCCAAGCCTAGGCTGCTGCTTCTGCTGCGCGGCATCAAATATGGGGCTGCCGCGTACAGCTGAGCAGTCACTGGGTTCTCTCGCTGCCACCTGCTGCGGCAGTACCGCCGCAGAAATGTATATACGTCTCGCGGGTACAACCCATGGGGCTTGACATCAGCGACACCAGCACATGACGTCATCCCTTCTTCAGCAGGTTGGGGGCGCGATCCTGGCGTTGATGCTGTTGCATGCTGCTGATGCTGCTGCTGCTGCGGGCGCAATGCTGCCACTTCGCGATCCTCTGGTGGTATCAGTACAGAAAGGGATGGCAACAGTTGCGAGACAGCAATCTGCCGGTGCTCCATCTCCCGCTGCTCTGGCAGATGTAGCCACCAGAAAGCAATGATCGCGAAATACGAAACAACAGCAGACTCGGCAGCACAAATAATACGGCCCGTTATGTAAGTGTCAAGCAAACCCAGTATTACCCTGAATGCGCTCACAAACACGGCCAGTACCAGCATACACCCGCGAAAAAGTAACTGCCGCAGGCGGCTACCGAGGCTGCCACTGCCCCCTGTAGCAGGGAGCAACAGCACCTCGTCACCTGCTATGTTTCCACCACTGCTGTGCCCCAGATCGGAGGCGCTTGATGCACCCCCAGCTGTTCTTGCTGACGGTACTGCTGCTGGTGCCTGATCCATCGTCTTCATTTCGGTGTTATTACTACTACTGCTGCTGCTGCCCCGCCTCTGCCTCAGGATGCCCGCTAGCCAGAATCCCTGTTTCTGTGGATAAGCGCTCCTTCCGGCGCTGGAGCGGTCTCCTGTCGAAGTGTTGGCAGAGTCACTATGGGCTTCTGTTCCTACTGGTTTCTGCATTGAGTGGAAACATGCTGCTCCGGCTGCCGCTGCTCCGGCTGCCGCTGCTCCGGCTGCCGCTGCTCCGGCTGCAGCAGGAGATTCTGCAGCAGCTAGCCGTTCATTCCGTCTCGCCTCCAACTTGCTAAGCTCAAAGCTGACAACAGACTTTGCTGCGGCAGTAAAATTTGTTGCCCCAAAGAGAAGGCAGCAGAACGCAAGCAGCCTCCAGTACTGAAACGGCAGAAAGGAAAATAGCTGCAGTAGCAGTGAGAAGAGCAACCCATGCAGCAGCAGCAAAACGACAGACCCAAATGTCAACAAAGGATCTTCCCAGTTAAATGCATACTTCAGTTTGTCCAAAAATTGAGCTGTATACCCAAAGAAAAGCTGAAGACAAAACATAAGTCGCACTTAGTGAAAAGTGCCGCATCACACAAATCCCGAGTGGCAGCAGCAGCCCCAGAAGCTGTTGCAGAAGAACGCAAAGGCGAGAATTATGGAGGGAACGTGGATGCTAAAAGAGAAAAACGGGTGGCGCAGTACATGTAACAACGGCAAACGCTTCCGCCGCAGCAGCAGTCCCTGCGTACCTGTAGTACCGTTGATAGCTCGACAAGGTAATGCAGCTGCTGCGCTAGTAGAGGCTCTGCTTCATCATCTGCAAATATGGGCCACTCCTCTCCTCCAATGGGTCTGGAGTGTACGGACACACGAATTTTGCCGAAGGGGCTATGAACAATAGAGGCTCCCTCTTTCTCAGTCTCTTCGCCAGTGCCTACTGCTCCTGTTGCTGAACACGATGTTGCTGTTCCTGTTGCTGATGGCGTTCCTGCCGCTGCTTCCGTTGGGGCTGTCCCAGATTCTCCGTCTTCAGTACCCAGTGACAACAGGGGCCACAGACCCTGATTAGACGGACGCTTAATGACTGGTTCTTGCGAGAACGAGTCCGCGCGCTGAAGCCGCTCCAGTTGTCCTGGTGAGACGCCGCTAGTGACTTCCTGTTCGGCTGCAGTAGCGAAGCAAAATGCGTCCTTGGCCGCCATTTGCATTTGCTGATGCTGATGCTGTGGCACCTGCCAAATTGCGTGGCTTCTCAGGCCCGCAGGACACTGAGCACCTTTTCCTTTCGATGCCACTCCGTCTGCGTACTGGGCTGGCGCAATTGCTGAAGTAGGGAAATCTAGTGCTGCAACATTCCCAGAAGTGGTAACTGCAGGTCCAGCAAATGCCATTGCCGGATGCGTGAAGTGGGCAGGGGGTGGAAGCGATCGCGTGCTGCACTGCAGTACAGGTAAAGGTATGGCCCTCTGGCTTTTGAGCAGATGCTCATCAGGAAATCCCATGCCACCTCCCCCTTTGTTATTGCAACTACTACTCGGCAACAGAGAGCTGCTGTAGCATGGTGATGTGCTGTCTTTTTGCGTGTCTAAGTATTTGTAAGACAGGGAAACCACAGAAATACACAAGGCGATAGTACAAGGGATGTCTTGAGGTCTGGCAAGAACAATAGAAATGAACAAAAACAACCAAAAAAATCCAACGAATATCCAGTCCGAAAGGGAGCTCCGCAGATGTGAAGGCGCTGATTGCACAGGACACACAGGACTGGAAATCAAGAAGTCAAATGCGCAAAAAATCAAACCACTAAATACGTCAATGCCACGTTAGTGGTGCTCTAAGTGCGAACAGTTTGTATTCCTTGTCCTGCTGGTGCTGCAGCACCAGAAACAGCTAGCACGAACAGCCGCAGTACCACAGAGAAAAGCAACAGCAATCTTGGGTAAGCGGTGCGCCAGAGCTGCAAAAACTTTCAGTGTGTACACTGGCCTTCGCTAGTGCAGGCAAGACTGCTCGATTCACGTACTAGCACATGGTAAAAACACTCAAGATGTGCATGCACTGTCTTTCGTGCACGCGGGAAACCGTGTCGTATGCTGAGCATTAAGATCTTATGCTCAGGCGCAAGCGCCGATTATAACATGCATCATAGATGCGACCTGGTGCGAAGAAGCTTTGATACGTCTCGGTCTTTCTCTAATTCTTGACAGGAAAACCCTAAAATCCCACTGGAGTGCGTCAAGCAACGAAACAAACTTAGCTTGAACGACATACGCTTCAAGACCTGAACTCTCTATCTCCACATGTTTCTTTAAGCGTGTATCCCTATGTTTTGCGACTCCATATACAGGACGTACATCCAAGCTTGATGAACTTGGTGACCCATCTAGGCTCCGAGTTGCTCCAATTTCTACATCGGATACCGAATGTTTGGACATAATGCGGCTCCGGAGAAGACGGCACAACCCAGATCGAAGAGGGTGGTAAACAAATTGACAGAAGAGAAGCTGCATAGGGGGGCCGAAGCCATTCGAAACGAATTTGCATGCGCAAAAACCCCAGAGAGGAGACCGGATTCTTCATGCCGTAGTCTTCGAAACCTAGGCAGATGAACACAATCATGCAGGTGGACGCTCTGAGCGCAGCACCCTGGACAGCCTAGTGCCCATCCAAAAACTGAGTTTGATCACCTTTGCGTTTTTGCCTTTCCATTCTATCGTTATATTTCATTTCATCTCTGCCGCTACTTCTCAGTCCCTCAAATTGAAACCCTATAACCTTAATCCTAGCCTTTTCCAAGCTTTTAACTGACAGAAATAAACTACGGAGGCATTCACCCTATTCTGAGCCGTTCCAAACGTCTGCCATGAATGACACACGTGTGAATACTTTTCCCCACTCTGCATCTCATGTTACCCTGCTTTTCAAATCCCCCCTGCTTCCCATGTCAATCCACATGTGCAAACAATGCACGGCAAACCAGCTGACATCGTGACCTAATATTTACTTTACCTCGAACTGGCCTCAGATACTTTCTCTCTTGCTGCTTTTTGTTGTCGGGATATAGGTGAGCCCAAAACTCCCCCTCACTAACCCATCCAGAACCTGTCGCCCAGCACCACCTCTGTTGTTGTCGCTCTCCTTGTTTCTGCACTGGAGCTACAGCGCGAAGAAATGAAGACAAGGGTATAATGACGCGGCCATACAATTGTCTCTCGTCCAAACTTGGGAATGCGTCAGAAGGTGCAAGATCCGTTGAAGCTACAGACAACCCCTGCTGTTGCTGTTGCTCTTGTTGGCGTATGGGACCAAAGTTGGAGTCGTCAGCCTGACTATTAACGTGTTGCTGCAGTTGCTGCAGCAGTATTTCTTGCTGTTGCGGGGGCAGTCGGCCTGCTGCAGCAGCTGCAGACAGCCCTGAAACGTCTTCAAGTGGAGCATGTGCGTTGGTGGTGTTGCCACTGCTGTTTGCAGGGGTGGCAGCAGCACCAGCTTCTCTGTGTGCCTTCAGTATGATTTGTCTGCAAGGTCGAATGCAAATGACTTCAAGTGAAATGTCGGTCCACAGATCCCTAACAGGAAACTCGAAGGAAGCGTCAAACGGTAGTTCATTTACACAATCGCTGCTGTTGTTGCTGCTGCTGCTAAGACGTACTGTACGACTCTGTTGCTGCTGGTTCTCCACCAGCGCACGCAACATCCAGGTCAGCTGCTGCTGGTGCTTCTCCCGTTGAAGCAGCAACGGGCTGCTGCGAACTCCCTCTGCACTGAAGAGCAGCAAACAGGCACCCGGAACTCGGATGAAGAGCCTGCCGACTCCATCGCGAGGAATAAAGGGTAGCAGCAGTGAGCCCTGACGCTGCTGCTGCTGCGGATGGGGATGGCCGGCCTGCGATGGTAATCCTTGAACGACGATGTTCTCCTCAGTTGTGCAGCCGCTGGGGGCTTTGCTACTACCGCCTCTGCTGCTGGAGCTTGTGGCTCTCGGCGTATTTTGCAGTTTGTTGCCTGGCGCAGGCCGTCTCTGCATGTCCCTTTCGGCAGCAGCGGCAGCTGCTGCGACAGCAGCAGCAGCAGCAGCAGAGAGCGGTGGCGGCGGCGGAAATATCTCATCGAAGGCCAAACAAGGAGCCACATTGGCCTGTCTGTAAAAGTACTTCGCATTAACCACTCGATTAACAAGACGGGAGACAGACCACTGCTGCATGTGCTGTAGATTTCTGAAGTGAACTTCTTGATTGTTCGTCACCGCATCCAACACTGAATCCATCACCTTCTCTCCCAACGCATTTATCTTCGCACTCAACCACCCCGACATTTTCGCACTGAGAACTGAAGGAGCAGGGCTTGCAGCACGCTGCTGTGTAATAGGTGGGGCTGTGGAGCGAACAGCGCAACAGTGGACAGTGACAAAGGAACAAAACCTCGCTCGCGATGGGCTTTAAAGACGATGTACGATGCTCCCGATATGCAGATGCTGACGTTACCTCCGATATTGTTGACGCTGCTACCACCATTTGTGCAGGGGAAGCTGATGTGCTGGCCGATACAACAGATGCCCTTGCAAGCTCTGGGAAACTGGTGCTGATCCTCCCGCAGAAACTGCTGCTGCTGCTGTTTCTGCTGCCTTTATGTTGCTGGTGTTGCTGCCTCCGGTGCCGCACTTGCGTAGCAGAAGCAGGCAGCCGTGCTGCTGCTTCGGGGCTGCTCTACCCAGGTTCGCCGGGGTTAATTTTCAGGGCCCCAAGTGGTTAGTGACGCCGCATGCAAACACTGCAGCAACAGAGCAGCAGCTTGTGCAGCAGCAGCTGCGTCGAAGGTAGGAACGTCCTACACACCGCATCCGCACACGGAAGAAGAAACAGCCCCGGGTTCTGCGACTTAACGAAACGCTACCTGTAGCGCCGCAGCTCACATTAGCCCTTAAGAAGGAGCCCACTGCCTCGTCACAAAAGCATCATGCTTCTACAGCAGCTGTATTTGCTTGTGTAGGTGTCGCCGGTGCTGTTGTTGAGCGCGTCGCCGCAGTTGCTGTTGTGGCCTGTTTGCATGAGGGCCAATAACTCTCACGATTCACCTCTGTTCCATATACTGCGAAGAAAAGCAAAACAAATTAATAAATATGCTTAAGGGATCAGGGCTCATTGGCCAGCACAGGCAGCAGCTCGAGGAGCAATAGCAGCCCCGCCATTGCTGCCGTCGCACAACGGGGCCAACAAAATGTTAACGCTCTAACCATTTCTAGCCAAACAATCAATTAAAAAAATACCCCAGCAGTTCATTCGAGTAAAAGAGTCGGAAAGAGGCAGAGAAGACGTTCGCACAAGGACGAGACCCACTCTGTCGTTAACTGGACCACCAGTGGTGCGAAAATCGGCAGTACATGCCTGCTTTTTAGTGATAAAATGTTAGTTCCAATGGTGGAATCAACGCATATTTGAAAGGGGGACCATAGACAAGCTGGATATGTACCATTCGTCCATCCTTTCTATTCGTTTTTCCCTCTGCCTGCGCAGGCACTGGGTGACCTTAGGAGCCGTACACGGCTCGAACTTTTCTATTTGCGCCAAACAGTACTATTAGCAACACAAGAATAATTTAGACATGAACTGATGGAGTGCCTCATCCAGAGTGCGGCGACAGGCTGCTATGGCATTGGTTGCAACTCCATTTCTCGTCGGCAGACAGACAACGCCGCAGCAGACATTCAGACCATAAAGTTACGTATTGCCTGGCAGGAGCAACAGAATCAGCAGGAAAGACTGCGGTATCTGCTGTTATTGTGCCTTGCACGCTTCTCGATAACAAGCCCAGCTGGCCGCATAAACTCATGTTGCTGCAAAGCAACAACGCCTCTGGTAAAAAGTATTTGTCTACACATTAAGCTCAGTGCACTGCAAAAGCAACTAAAGGCCGAGGGACGCAGAGTTTCCCAACGCATAATATACTTATTGCTGGCTTGAAAATCTCCTAGGCCACAATTCTAGGCCGCAGTGGACACTCTGCTACTCCTAGGTCCTTACACAGGCCCATTGGCGGGGCATTAATACAACCACCAATGAAGAAAAAAAAGGCTTCCCCTGATTCCCCTTCCTGTCGGCCATCACGAGTTCGCCACGTTCTAAACAACTTGCTAGTTGGATGGGCAGTACTACAGCCGGATTTACTGAGCATGCAGGAACTGAACCTTCCAAAATGGCAAGCTCTACTATGTAGCATCCATCGGCAGATCCTCGAACATGATGCGCATCACGTCAAATTCCTCTGCATCGCTGGCTGCCTCTGCTTCATCCCTTAAATACTATTCTCCCCGTTTCATCCTACACTTGGGAACATAATTGATTTTGGGATGGCAGCGGGCAGTAAACGCTGCCGAAGTCTGCTTTGCTGCGCCTCCTACAAAATTCTCCTGCAGTCAAATCATTTAGTGATATCCTCACCCGAAGCACAGGGCATTTGGTTCGATTATGACAGTCTTATGAAAACCTAACAGTACACCTTGTAGAGAGTGCTTTTTTCCTTTCAGTAGCAAGTTTTCGCCTCTGTGGTTGCCGGAACAGTTACTATTGTTCGTGTTCGATGTGCTGCACTTCGTGCTGTTGCAGTTCTATGTCAAATTCCCCACTTAGCCGTTCCACGGGTCGCCAACAGTGAAGATATTGATGTAAAGTAAGCACGGTATTTAGGATAATAGCTTTTCACAGCAACCTAGAACTAGCCTAACAGTCACAGTTTTCCTAATGCGAAGGCCCCGCTTGTAGCTCTACACTGAGGAATTCTTGAAGAACGCCATGAGTTCTTGTGTTTGTTGCTCTCGTTGGTGTCTTTCCGCATCGAAACAACGTAATTCTTTGTTTTATAAATTTCCAATAAGGTATAGGCCTTTAGCCGAACAGTATCCGGGGCATGGATAAGCAGTAATGGTGAGCGTGCTCAGCAACCACTGCTCTAATTTGTACAGCTAACTTTGTTTGCCTATCAAGCACTCCGACACATCCGCGCATCCTCTGAGCGTTTACCTTCCCATCCTCTTCATTTTCTGCAGGATAACATACGGGCAATAAATTGCGCATCTATTAATTGGAATTTTCGTTTCTTCCGTTTTCTCTCCGATTCGTGCCCCGCTGCGCTGTAGCTTCTTCAACAGCATGCAACCTCCATTTCTGACAGTTAAAAAAATTGGTCGCTGCAACGAACAGCAGCGTTATGTTCTACCTTCCACTTCACACATGCAGGCGAAGACATTCACCGCACGAAAGCCAGATAGCCTCACAGCAACGCAGAAGATTTGAGGAACGACACCCACACACATAGTGATACATAGTTCATACTTTGGAAAGTGCTAAAACGTTAAGACGGTTCCGTCACTTCCGCTTGTTTGCAGAATGCCATTTAGAAGTAAAGTGGGATTCCGTGTTGAGCAAAAGACACAAGAATGAATGAATATGCCTACCTCTATAGCATCTCGAATCACTGCGAACGCCAACTGCATGAATTTACTACGGTGGATCATTTTAACAAGCTTGAGGATCTTCTGGCCGCGCCGCAAACGGAAACTGCAAAAGCACAACAATGACTCTACCTAGGCACAAATTTTCTACATTACCTCTGTCAATTAACATTTCTGCGTGTTTGGATAGGCCGCTGAGCATGCATTCTTACGGGAACCGGCGTAAGCAGTGGTGGGAGTGTAATTAGTTCCTGCCAAGCAAGGCACTGTGTTTCCAACGCGTCGCTGTTACAGTGACGCACGACAACTGTTAGATATTTAGTCTATAGCGTGCTGAGCAGATGGTCTCATATGCAGTGGGTCACAAACGTATTCAAGCAGTATTATTGTAGTGTTGTGGCTGTTGCTGCCATGCTCTCAGCTAACCATGCCGCACGGCCTTTATTCGTTTCTCACGATATGCTGCGCCTTCAGATCTCGACTGGAAGTGCTAACTGCATAGCTTCAACCCTTAAGGGACGAAGGGCCTCTTCCGTTGGCTTCAAAGAGCACTTTTCGCGTTGCCTATGCAGGAGTGCTCATTGGAGCCACACTGTGAATCCTTACCCCTCCCTATGACCCCAAAACTTACTTACCGGCACCAAAAATGACTCTCTAGAAATGCAAAGACTCTACTTTCCTCTCCATGTTTTTGTTTCACAAAGCAGCTTCCTTACTGGTTCAGTTTTGTATTATAGTAATCCCTGAAATGTAAAACTAAGCAAATACTTACACACTAATTCTCACTATCGAAACCATGCCTATGTTTCTTTTCACTTTCAAGAAGTAGTGCGGCTCTGGCTGTCCCTACTGCTGCTCTGGCTGTCCCTATTGGGCTGCACCGACTGTAGGGACGCCGGTGCATGGCTGATCACAACATATCAACTTCATTAAAATCGACAATGCGCATCTTTCTTATCACCGAAACAGTGTTACATTAGCGAATGCGCTCTAACTGGACTCACGGCACCAACTGATCGAAATCAAACTCCCTAACCTCATATAGTAGTGTCGACGCATCATAGAACTTGTCCAAGTAAGAAATCAATGATGGAACGCCCCTTCTAATGTCTCCGCATAAAAACTTATCCGAACCTGCGAACCTAAACACAGATAGCCAAGTCTTCAAAGAAATTGCATATGTAATTACAACTCAATTCCCCCCAAAATGCATAGCAAACAGTGATATAAGACGGCTGCTACCGACCCTACTGAGCTGCCTGTCTCCGTCCACTCCAATATCCGTTTGCGCGAACAGTGACGATATGACGTTGGTGAGGAGCGTGCCGACGGCCACACCGATTACATGGTGGCACAACAGTTCGCCAAATAAATTCCCGTGCATCAGTAATCTCCGTAATGCATTGATATCTTTGCTGTCTTATCGTGCACCACAGCGCAGATAACAAGAAAATAACTCACTGCGTCCCTGGACGCCAAACGCCAAATGCTAAAAGGCAGTCCACTCGTACTAGACGAATACCCTACCTAAACACAACTGCGCAGTGCTAACCACGCTTCCCTGACAGATATTGCTGCGTCGCGCTGCCTTCCCAACATGCCTGCTTCCACTGACTGCATTTCTGCTTGCCTACCACACTCTTCCCACTAAGGCTAACATTGTACTCCAGACACAGCTCTGCAGTTCTGTAAACTACCCATTCGCCATGCTGTGCAGCACGAGGTCACGTTTCTGAACTCTACTGCGGGCGACCTCCGCGCTCCCATTCTACTGCGTACGTTCAAAAGCTCCCTTCACCGCAGCCTGGAGACCAAAACCTGTTCTTCAACAAACTCAGAACACCAACCACCACTCCCAAACCCAAACCAACCAACTCCTTCATATGTCTTGAGAATCCACTGACGCCCCTGCTACGTCCCTGCCTACCCAATTAACCACAAACACTTCCTGCCCGCCTGATTCTACGCCCCTTTACGCCTCTCACACTACGCATACCCCTCTTATGCTACACACACCCTCCGCCTGTCCTGCGACATCCTCAGGCCGCAGTCCTTACCCTGATCCAATACCTGCACACTACAACCTACCACGACTCCCTGACTACCTCCAATGTCTTTACCCACCTACTTCTGACGCTCCACGACCCAAACCTGCACTTTGGACGCTGCTCAACAAACTCCTCTCGGCTTGTCTACACTTTCTGCCGTTTGCATCACTGAAAGTGCTTTTCTCGACTCTTCTCCGTTTCCCTCTGCTTTCCGTGATCCTTTCACTTGTGCCAGGTCTACTGCTCAATAAAGTGTCAACGCGGACCCGCCGCCAACCACTCAGTGACTCTAGTCCTCACTCACAACAACACAAACTAAGTCTCGCAATGCCTCCCGACTACAGCGCCACCCGCGCTCCCTACGCCTGCGCAAGCACTAATTCACAGTAAAACCTCGAACCTACACCGAGGCAACAGGCACTCCCCAACAGTCGCTCCCTGTATGCAACCGACCTGCATCTCCGTCACCCCTCTCTGCTCCGTGCCAGCATTAGCTCTTCTTCCGCTCCACTCCCTACCTATCCCACAGGTAGATTCGCGGCGTAGTCTTGGACCCTAACCAGCGAATAAACGCCATGTGGTATAGTTAACTAACAGCATTACAGCAGCAGCTACGACCCTGCAATGCTGCTCCCTCTATTCTGTACGTCTTAGCCAGTCTGCCCTGTGAGACTCTCAACTCACCACACTAAATTCTAAACGCCTAACAGCGTCTTCAGTGCAACAGTGACGCCCCAAACAATCAGCAAACTACGTCTTCCCTTGGAGGACGCTTCTTGTCCTCCCATCACTGCTTACGCCGGCGCCCGTCCAAATACGTCCCAAACAGACTAGCCAAATACCCTACCTACGACTGCGCAGTGCCAACCACGCTTCCCTGACAGACATTGCTGCGTCGCGCTGCCTTTCCAACATGCCTGCTTCCACTGACTGCATTTCTGCTTGCCTACCACACTCTTCCCACTAAGGCTAACATTGTACTCCAGACACAGCTCTGCAGTTCTGTAAACTACCCATTCGCCATGCTGTGCAGCACGAGGTCACGTTTCTGAACTCTACTGCGGGCGACCTCCGCGCTCCCATTCTACTGCGTACGTTCAAAAGCTCCCTCCACCGCAGCCTGGAGACCAAAACCTGTTCTTCAACAAACTCAGAACACCAACCACCACTCCCAAACCCAAACCAACCAACTCCTTCATATGTCTTGAGAATCCACTGACGCCCCTGCTACGTCCCTGCCTACCCAATTAACCACAAACACTTCCTGCCCGCCTGATTCTACGCCCCTTTACGCCTCTCACACTACGCATACCCCTCTTATGCTACACACACCCTCCGCCTGTCCTGCGACATCCTCAGGCCGCAGTCCTTACCCTGATCCAATACCTGCACACTACAACCTACCACGACTCCCTGACTACCTCCAATGTCTTTACCCACCTACTTCTGACGCTCCACGACCCAAACCTGCACTTTGGACGCTGCTCAACAAACTCCTCTCGGCTTGTCTACACTTTCTGCCGTTTGCATCACTGAAAGTGCTTTTCTCGACTCTTCTCCGTTTCCCTCTGCTTTCCGTGATCCTTTCACTTGTGCCAGGTCTACTGCTCAATAAAGTGTCAACGCGGACCCGCCGCCAACCACTCAGTGACTCTAGTCCTCACTCACAACAACACAAACTAAGTCTCGCAATGCCTCCCGACTACAGCGCCACCCGCGCTCCCTACGCCTGCGCAAGCACTAATTCACAGTAAAACCTCGAACCTACACCGAGGCAACAGGCACTCCCCAACAGTTGCTCCCTGTATGCAACCGACCTGCATCTCCGTCACCCCTCTCTGCTCCGTGCCAGCATTAGCTCTTCTTCCGCTCCACTCCCTACCTATCCCACAGGTAGATTCGCGGCGTAGTCTTGGACCCTAACCAACGAATAAACGCCATGTGGTATAGTTAACTAACAGCATTACAGCAGCAGCTACGACCCTGCAATGCTGCTCCCTCTATTCTGTACGTCTTAGCCAGTCTGCCCTGTGAGACTCTCAACTCACCACACTAAATTCTAAACGCCTAACAGCGTCTTCAGTGCAACAGTGACGCCCCAAACAATCAGCAAACTACGTCTTCCCTTGGAGGACGCTTCTTGTCCTCCCATCACTGCTTACGCCGGCGCCCGTCCAAATACGTCCCAAACAGACTAGCCAAATACCCTACCTACGACTGCGCAGTGCCAACCACGCTTCCCTGACAGACATTGCTGCGTCGCGCTGCCTTTCCAACATGCCTGCTTCCACTGACTGCATTTCTGCTTGCCTACCACACTCTTCCCACTAAGGCTAACATTGTACTCCAGACACAGCTCTGCAGTTCTGTAAACTACCCATTCGCCATGCTGTGCAGCACGAGGTCACGTTTCTGAACTCTACTGCGGGCGACCTCCGCGCTCCCATTCTACTGCGTACGTTCAACAGCTCCCTCCACCGCAGCCTGGAGACCAAAACCAGTTCTTCAACAAACTCAGAACACCAACCACCACTCCCAAACCCAAACCAACCAACTCCTTCATATGTCTTGAGAATCCACTGACGCCCCTGCTACGTCCCTGCCTACCCAATTAACCACAAACACTTCCTGCCCGCCTGATTCTACGCCCCTTTACGCCTCTCACACTACGCATACCCCTCTTATGCTACACACACCCTCCGCCTGTCCTGCGACATCCTCAGGCCGCAGTCCTTACCCTGATCCAATACCTGCACACTACAACCTACCACGACTCCCTGACTACCTCCAATGTCTTTACCCACCTACTTCTGACGCTCCACGACCCAAACCTGCACTTTGGACGCTGCTCAACAAACTCCTCTCGGCTTGTCTACACTTTCTGCCGTTTGCATCACTGAAAGTGCTTTTCTCGACTCTTCTCCGTTTCCCTCTGCTTTCCGTGATCCTTTCACTTGTGCCAGGTCTACTGCTCAATAAAGCGCCAACGCGAATCCGCCGCCAACCATTAATCGACTCTACGCCTCACTCGCAACAAACACCAACAAACAAGAGTGACGCGAAACGCTCCATGTCACTTGCCCTTGGAAGTTTTCATTCGGTTTCGGCAGGCAGAATGAGTACAAAACTTTAGACTTAGACCTTGGGTGCATTCATGTGTTTCACTGTTCTATGCTATATCCCTATTACCCATTCCTCCTTGCAACATCACTGCATTCTCATTGCTCCTCCGCTTCATCTTCGCGTACTCCGTAGCAGGTCCGTACTCTTCACGGCAGCATTTGTTCCCCTTAAACTCTGCAATATTGCTGGGTGCGTCTGTGTCCTCTAAGGATTTCCCAGCCTTTCAACCCATATTCCGAGCACCATACAGCAGCGATGAGGAGAACTCCCTATATGAGCTCACCATGCGTTGTCCCGAGTGCATCACAGCATCGCCTTCACAGCGTAGTTTTGCTTCTTCTCCGTTAGGCCATGCTTCCGTATCGAGCACTGGAATAACATGTCCACAGCCATGTCTGTAGGGCCATAGTTTGGTGCCTGCATTACTACAATGTTTGGCTGTGGCCTCCTTCGGTGTGTGTGTCCCATTATGCACGCGCCGTACTCACCATCCACAAGCTGCAAATCGAGAACCACCATCTCTTTGTGCAAGCTTCATATGGCACCATGTTTTTACTGTGGTACATTCTCCTGATATCACTCGACAGTCACACTGCTCCCGTCGTCGTTTACTCTATTAGTCACAATATCTCACTCGCCGGAATGGCCATCTCGGCACCTTGCGCAGCAACTGGTCACTTCTCGATCTACTCCGGAGACCTAATTCGTCAATGCGCTGGTACTGCCTTTACAGCCAAAATCGGTGCTTTTTCTCGGCTCTTAAACCGCCCCCTACAACCACTGAACAAACAGCTGCGCAACAACAGAAACCGCTCCGCGAATTTACTGTAGACCAATCCGTTAGCATTCAGTAACTCCACCTTCACTGTTCAGCTCTGCGCCTGTCTAAGACTTCCCCAAGCAGCACAGCCAAACGCATACGCCGAATAGCCGCACAATAACAGGATATTCCGAACATTCAGGTCTACACTTTGTCTCTGCACAGAAGTTGCAGCTTACATCTAACTTCAGGATCAGCCTTTCAACCCTCAGCGCTGCAGCGTAATCAACACCGACCATATAAAGCTATACTTCGATGTGTGGCTATCCTTTCTTCATTTCCTTATGTAGAAACCGATTTTTTACCCTTCAACATGCACCGTAGCCCTGCACTAACTATGCAATGCTGCGTATGTCTGAATCCGAGCCCTCAGCTGGCTGAGCTGGCTCCAGAAGTTCACTGAAGAATGATACAATTCCTACAAAGGAGTTACGTGGTGCTTCGGTTGCTCTCAAGAAACGTTATCCTCATTGGTACCGTATGCCACACGCCTGCTGGACACCAGACACTCCACACTTTGGGTCAACAATCGTCCATCACTGGCCTAACAAGTGTGCGCAACACGCGCAAGAATCCACATAGGTTACGTACTTCACCTATGCCCCAAAGCACTTTTCTGATGCCCTACTCTTGCGGGCACCTTGCGCAGCCTCAACTCACCACATAGGTTACGCACTTCACTTATGCCCCAAAGCACTTTTCTGATGCCCTACTCTTGCGGGCACCTTGCGCAGCCTCAACTGATGGCAGCAATGCCCAACCACCATCTGCACGGCACCAAGATTTCTCCCTAAAAGGCACCAGAGGCTTGGTTAGCTGCAGGAGAACTCATCTCACTGTTTCTCTCTTTTGGTACCCTGTCTCACTTTCTTCCCCGCGCTAGACTCGCAAAGTCCAACTAGCTATGGCACTTCCCGAAACTCATTTTCCTGAGAAAGCTTTGATCAACATCTGTCCGCCCAACTCTGCCTTCCCTACTGTTTTCTTCCGCGTTAGCTTTACTGCATCCAAATCGCCCTGGCCTGCACCTAGCTGTGTGCCAGGTACTACCAAGCATCAATAGCTCTCTCCACCATTTTCAACAACGACTGTCCATGGAGACACCCTGTAGGCTCCTTACTTCGCACCTTGTCACCGTGGTTCCCGGTTTCAATACACGATTCAAAAACTGTGCAACGGGCTACTTTACCTTGTAGCACTCCTATTTTTTCCGTCAGCTCTTGATCGACTAGTCTCCGCGATACAGATCAGCACAACTGTGCGCCACTGGACGTGACAATTGAACCAGCAGCACTGCAGCGTGACCTCTTTGCAAAGACGCATACCTCACAGCCCACACCTGCTTATCCTAAACACAGCTTGTCTGTGCTCCGGTGTTTCATAAAACTGTGAAGTGCCCCGTACGATACTCACAGGGAAGGCCTTTTGGTTAACCCGAACCTTCTTCCGTCGCCAGACAAAACTTTTCGTCGTCTCCGGTTGCCTATGCCCTCCTGAACTTTGAACATTGACTCCCTATGGTTATGCAAGCATTTCACGGTACCCTCCATGGCTGCGTAGGGTCACGCTGCGCATATAGTGCAAACCGTGTAAAGTCAGGTATGCAAATTTTACTGCACCCTCAAAGTTGAATGCTAGACGGCTATATCCCTGGACGAAACATCCCATCTGCACACAGCATCTTTGCGCCATCAAACAGTAAACTCATCTTGTCCGCTCATGCATGCCTGAGGCCAGAACAGCTCTTGATATCCTCCACTCGACCCAAAACTATCAGCTCTTACTATGGGGCATAAACTGTTGAGCGGCATTTACCGCTTCACCTCTACAAAAGGCCAACAGCCTTGAAACTGGCTCGGAGCTCGCCGCTGCTCAACCTGAACCCTAACTGACCCCTCAGCATCTGCATGACACTGGGAGCGGCATACTTAGTCTCATCCGGCCTGTATGTCTCCTTGCGGCCTGTCTGTCTCCCTGCTAATGCTTTTTCCCGGTCGTTTGCTCACACCCTACTGCTCACTAACAACGACCACTACACGGAATGCATCCGTCCACTGAATATAAATCAACGCGATGGCCCACACCGTTCAATGTTGTGCATGCCCCGCTGTTGCGTGAGCAATTCGTGCCGAGACCACTCCCCAACTGGCCCTCAAACATCACCAAGTACGAATAATGTCACTGCATGATTGATCTGTCTGCGGAGGATCTGCGGTGGAACTCCCCCCACCGCCTTACAGTTTCCGCATGCTACTTCATGTGTCATGTCATCGTTGGCATCCAGCAAAAACAAGCCAGCCTCTATGCCGCCCTCTGCTGTCAACAAGCATGATTTCTACGTTCAGCAGCGTGCAAACCACGCCTCGCATCTTTCGGCGGGGAGGGCTCTTCCTCTGGGTCACAAAGCAGCAGCTATAATTTGAAGCGCATAGCCCTCCTCTAGGGCTCTAAATACGCGTTTTATTGCCTTCTTTGAGATTACATGTTCATTGCACACCTCACCAGGATATGGGACGGCACGAATCTACCTCATTCTTCCTCGAAAGAGACAAATACTACACGTTGCGCCCATCCCCCGCATCCTGCGCTGACTCCAAGTTTCAAGCACCAACTGCGGCTTCGACTGAGCATGACTGGTTGTTCGGCGGCCGCAGATGCACCGTAAGCTAGCTACAAAGGGCACTCCCCCTATTCAGCATGACTAGTTGTTCGACGGCCGCAGATGCACCCTACGCTAGCTACAAAGGGCACTCCCCTTATTCCTTCCACTCCTCCCGTTTCACAAGCATAATTTCCAAAGGAGAGCACTGTTCGGACCACTCTTCCATAGCACTCTGCTTGCCCTCCCCCGGCAATATCTGTTCCGTCGGCTAACTCTTAGCATACAGGACTAGCCCTAGCACTTCGTCAAGCGCAGTTGTATATAAACACACCTCATCTCTCCAGGATTATGCATACCTCACCTCTCCAGGAATATCAAGGCCCCTCTGTTTCCCTCAATTTCAATTTCGCCTGCTGTGCTTCATGCCTGAATTCGATGCACCCTGCCGGCCATGGCTTTTCAAAAAATTGTTTGCTTGTGTGCACATCTCTTCCAGAGTCACATTTCCTCTTCCTCCGTTTGTTCCTCCAATGCTGCCTCTACACCTCCGGGACTGTAAACCCTTGCAACCTCTGCAAACAGCCTCCAACTCTGACCTAACACATGTCCGTCCCTGTAAACACGTATGCCCTCCCCACTACACTCTCCCTTCGTAATTTCACTGTCTTAGCCACATAACTGTGAAAACCAAGCAGCATCGCCGGCCTCAGTACACTCAAGCCATGATGAGCCCTCCCCACCTCTTCCTGCCCACGCTTGCTCATCGTGTCGTTAACACCCCACCCCACCTTCTGATAAGGCGTGCATAACATCCTAGCTTTTCTTCACTATACCACTACGTCGCGCTTAACAAGTACCAATCCCCAACCTTTCTGCGCCAAAATACGTCCATACCCCTATTAGACTTTTATGGAGATTTCCGTTACCCACTACCTGGATAATAAATAATAAACTAAACTCCAAGCAACTTCCGAACGTACTGAAGGGAAAGCAACTAGAAAGCTCTCCCTTGCCTCTCGTGTGACTAACTAGGACCCTGGAACACTGCGCGTCATTCTGCATGTTGTGAAAAATGTGACCCCAGTTAAGAGTCAACAAGAACAATCCGAACGCCCCCATCGGAATCTCACGCATTTACAAGCGGTACACCTGGCAGACATTTGGTGCTACATCAAGACGTGAACCACGAAAAAAACGTGTAAAGTGAGGCCTTACATGTAGAGAGCATCCGTAACACTGCGACAAGCACATCAAAATTATTAGGTGAAGACTTCTGGCGAAGTTCGAGGCAAGCAAGCCACGGCATGCCTCATCCACCGGGCACCCAGAGCCCAGACACACTTGCATGTTGAGTGCTCCCCAACACCCTGTACAGGCAGAATAAACATCGTACGTGCAAAACATGGACCAAGACTGTGCCCACCATACATTTTAGAATCACTATAAAATTGGGTACCTGGTTAACTACAAGAAGTCGGTGCATCCAGACTTTCAAAGCAGTAGCTGCACGCCCTGAAGAGCTCAGAGCACACTTAAACTGCGGATCTCTCCTGTGTTCAGCACGAAAACTACCGTGTCACCCTTCAACTTTAAGATGCTACTCTCCTACATTCTGAAGGTCTGGGTTGCTGCGGGTAGCTAGGTACCTCAGTTCCGTCCTCCTTCCTCGTCCATCCCAGCTGCTCACTGTAACGCTTAATGGCAACAAAGAAGTGGCTCCGACTGTGAGATTGCATGCCACGCCCGCCAACAGTGCACAAGATCTACGCATATACACTGCGTACATTGCCACTCCCCACTCTCACGTCACACGCAGAAAAAAACAATACATATATCCCTCCGACACTTCTGAGCCAACTCAACCCACCTAACGTAGCCCTGCTCAATTCATAGTCTGGCACTGCATGCAACATCCGACATCTGCGCATCCCACCTGCACTAACGCCGTACACTATTTTAAACCTGCGACACCCTTTAGAGGCAACCCTATGACGTTCACACTGCCGATACGTACTCACCGTATGCTCCAACCACCATGCTACATAGCCGAATAAAACGCACTGCACGCCGCTACACTGGCTTTCCTCCACATTAATTGGGTCTGTAAACTCTCCTTATTAATGCTAGTTCTCATCTACAGAACAATAAACTCTACGACTGGAAAGGCGTTGATGGAAGTCTCTACTGTTGCACTGCATATCAAATTCCACGACTTCTTCCAGCTTGTATCTGCTCCACAAGTTAATATTTCAGCATATCACGCTACAACTGACGTTACGCCGGTAAAACGCCCTACGCTGCCTATTATTTACATCTACCCTAATAGGGACACATAACCAATGCACACTGTTGACCTAGTGTAGCAAAGTCTCTGCAGCTACACTTGGCATCTGTATCTTGTACTGTCGTACGAAAATGGCTTGACAACAGCGACGAGAATGTCCACAAAGGGGGACCACGGAAGGAGAAATTCGGGGCCGTGCTGTTGCCGGCCGCTGTTGTGGTTGCTGCCGCAGCTGCTGCCGCGGCCGCAACTGCAGCTGCCCTTCTAGCTGCTGCTACAGCTGCTGATTTGGCTGCGCAGGCGTTCATGATACGATGTGTCCTCCCCAACATTCGTACACAGCTAGCGCCTGAACTCCACCAGCCCTGGACAGCAGGAGGAAGCCCTCCTGTATTTGCAAACGCAGATATGTCACGTCACAGCGATACGCTCCACCATGCACTGCGCAAAAGCTGGCAGGCACCACTCCTATAGGGAAATGTCTATGTAGTGTCACGTGGGCAGGACGACATGCCTACCTCACGCGGGCCATTACATGCAAGTCTCATATGCTTTCAGCATGCCCGCATACTACGAAAATATCTGGTTCGTACCTTACGTGCACTGCAAGCAATCTTCACGTGTAGCGCTATGTGAAACACCATCTGCATTAGTTCACCACTAGCGAACTCCAAGCGAGGGACAGGCTCCCCTCAAATGTTCGACAGGCAGATGCATCTGTTACAACTGTGCCGCGGGCATGAACAACACAATGAGCCTGAAATATCATCTTCCGCGTGTATGCCTATCGGCAGGTCAACACGTGGAGGATTCATTTCGCCAATTCGCGCCACGGGTTGCCACCTAGTTTCGGGTGAACAGCACTGTCCACCCACAAGAAATACCTACGGCCACTTCCAACAGTCTACACCGCATGAAACATGAAAGGGAAACCGGGCAGGCAACCGCACGCAAGACCGCCGCTAAAGAACCCCCTGTTCTGCCCTGGAACGCAAACCATTGTCGGCTCTCAGTAAGCTCCCTCGTTTACTCCCTGCACTTCTCTCCTCGCGTTGTCAGGCCCTATCGTATGATGTCTCAGTGAGCGGACAAATCCGGGACGTAGATGACCAACCAGTTCGTGTAACTATCCCTCCCTTAGAGACCAGAGAAATGCGCACCGACTCGTCAACTCGCCGACGACCTCCCCTAAAAGACGTTCATCAGGCCATCAATGCCAAATATCTGCGTAAAAACAGGCAGACACACGCACAGAAAGACAGCATAACCAACGATATGGAGTCAACACCGAAATGCGCGAAAATTACATGCTGTGCACACCCTCCTGCGTTCTGCGCTAGCTCAATGGCCTGGCTAAGCTGCGGTTCAAGGAATCCAAGATACGACAAATCTGAAGGGGATGTACCCTCCAGAAAGCACAAACCTTAGCGCTGAAAATATACCACACATCCCTTGAGTATGCAAGATGATGTGTCGTACAAAGTCACCTTGGTCCGACGCAGCCCCCCAAACCCTGTTGTCTTGCTGTCAACGGAACTAGAAAATGCTTCGTACATGAATTTGATTCAATCTGATGTATCACTTCCTCTTTCATAGGTCTTATTCAAATCTGCGAGTGTGTGTGGTTGCGAAAGCGTCGAGTGTGCACTCTGCTGTCCGCGATCAAGGCTGGGGGTTGGCTCATTGGATCGACCGGTCTGCTAGCACCGCTCACGCTCAGATCAGCTAATGAAGAATACAATGAGCCAAAAGATGCTGCGGCATATACCAGCAAATTGATACTTATATTCCTTCAAGTGTTAAATTAAGAGGAAAATGTAATGCAGCGACTCAGCTACTAGGATCAGACGAAAAAAGCGTTCCAGCAAGCTAGTGAAGCTTCCCCGGCACTCCTTGGCAACTAGCTCAAAAAGCTCATCACACTGCTCATAAGCAGTCTGTGTTGCAATTAGTAATTGGTACTCCGCTGAACTGTTGTGAAACCGTTATACAAGGGGCAGGCGTTTTGGTGATCATTGCCCCCCACAGTGCCGCGAAGTTCACGGAGCTCTGCTATTGGCACATTCAACGTTCGCCAACTCTCTAGGTGTGTGCACTTTTATGAAGTGTACTTGTTCAGTGGATGAACTGTAAACTACGATTAGACCAATTATTTAGCAACTGCAG
Source organism: Eimeria tenella (assembly GCF_000499545.2). NCBI lineage: Eukaryota > Apicomplexa > Conoidasida > Eucoccidiorida > Eimeriidae > Eimeria > Eimeria tenella. The sequence goes on from NW_013541468.1 coordinate 84,217, forward strand.
ATGCAGTGATGGCCCGTCGTAGAGACACAACGCCGGCATTCAGCCACTGGGAGCCAAGTTAAAAGGCTACATGCTGTAAAGGGTCTTACTGCCGAGTAAACTTATGTCAAGACCCTGGTTGCAAGTAAGGGGGACGGAGAGGACCCCCCCGATGCCCACAAGGCTCTGTACAAGGGCAACAGAGAGGGGCGCATCTCAGGACTTTCTTCGTGTGCCAGCCACAAAGTAGCATGATTAAATTCCTCTAGGCAAGCTTGTTAACTCTTCCTTTCAGGACCTGATGTATCTTGATCGTAACAGGCGCCAGACTGTTGTTGCCCAACTTGTTGGAAAGGAGCACTTACCTGCTTTCCGCGCACTGCCTCGAGTCTCGTGGTCGAAGTTAATCTATATAGCACATAACTACCTACTATGAGTTCACTTGAAATTCTTTGTTGCTTGGGAACGTGAAGAAAATTATGTCAGTGGAGACAGTTTGCAGTGGATTCACATCGATTTGCAGAGAATGGAGCTTGGCTGCAGAGCAAACACGCAAAAAATTGTTCGTAGGAGGGAGGCCCCCTAGCGTGTACCGCTGGAGACAGGGCTAGTTGCGTCCTGTTAGAATATTCGCCCCTTCCAGGCCTGGTGTTGATGTGTAAATCTTTCGCCCATAGTAGCAAAGATGCTACAGACCCAGCTAAAGCCTTCGTCAGATCACCTTACCTAGACTGTGCAGAGGACAATGGATGCCTGACGGGTGGAATGAATGTTCAAAAGTGACTGGAATCTAAGTTATACCACTCTAAATCACTGTGAATTCTACCAGTCCACGAGGTCCTACCGCATTAAATCTCATAAACAAGTCCTGTTCGTTCACTTCGATCTATACACGGTACGGTGCTCCGTCCCGGAGCATTAGTCTGCTAATAACTATGTGCATTGAAGTAATAGCATTCGACCGCAGAAAACTCGTCAAAATGGATAGACAACCACCCGTACCCAGCAGAACTTCTGGTTCACTACTGTTCCACCAGGGAACTCTACAACCATGCTTCGTTTTGTGAATGTGCAGTTACAGCAGTACGGTGGCACAGTGGAGCATGAAGCCAATTGCAGCCTATGCTAAAAGACTTCTGCGACTGGACGTCCTCTAATTAAAGTGATGGTACACACTGAGATGCCATCCATAAAGCAGTAATGGAAGATCGAAATCATACGCCTACATTGCCCCAATGGTTGTGCACTAAGGGCTTGGCGCAACAGTAGCATCAGAGCCCGCTCCAAAAATAGAAATACTTGCGTGTATGCACATGCCTTTATTCAGCGAAACACAATAATACGGTCGTTCAGGACAAATGAGAACTAAAACAACGAGACAGCAAGTAAGCGAAATGTTGCTGCTGCCGACTTTGAGAAACATAGCAGGTCGTAGTTTGCCAACAAACTGAATTATGTTAGTTAAAGCTATTCCCAAGGCAGATCGGCATGTATACACGTATATGTACGTGCGCATATAGGACAAATTTGCTTCTGCATGCACTACAAACCGATGACACATATTGTTGCACTGCGTTCACAAACATGATACGTCTCTTACAGCTAACCCAAGAAGCCAACTTCCCACACGGACAACTATTGAGCCACAAATCTGCGAGCTATGTACGTTCAGTTGATGAAATGACGGCAAACACATTATTCGAGTTCACGATCGTATATTTTCAGCAGCAAGTTGAACGCTGCTTGCAACGCCACTGCCATTTTGCCCGCTCAGAAGCATTCACATTATTCCTGGCAGCTGGAAAATCCATCTTGAAAGGCCTATACAGTGTGCTACTGAATGCTGTTTCCAATAAAGCCTGTGTGAAGCTTGGACTAAAAGGAAAGATGCATCTTCTGCCGTAAACTCCTGGTTGCTGACTGCAACGTTGAGGCCGAAGTGAAGCAAAGCCTTGCCACTACTACTTGGGAATTCCTGTGCTTTTAAATCAAAAGCAGCCAGCATGGCACCAACGAGGTAGACAGGAAAAAAGAGTTTACATTGTCGTCGAATTGATGCTTCGTTCGCCGTTCCTCGCATCTTAAAGCAAGAGATTAAAGGACGGCAATTAAACGCTTAATTTTACGTCTCTTTTCCGCATTATCGAGGCAAACATTGCGCCCTAAAGGTGGTGGAATTGACTACCAGCGCACCCGACGCAACACAGCGCAAACTGTGTTAATCTAGTGGTATTTGAAAACATTCACACACCAGCCACAATTAAAAGGATAACAATGAGTTCAGTAACAGTTTAGTACACTACGGCAGAGCCTGTGCTGGTAATGTACCCCACAAAGATAACAGTAACCGTCACAAAAGGCGACAAGGACACTGCAGGTGCACTAGAAGCGCTCATGATGCTATTCCACACCTCCTCCCTGACGGACAGTAACACACACAAGTTCAAATTATGTGGGCCGCAGATGAAGCAACCAAATGGAGGAAAAAAATGATAAGGACACAAAATGTCATGACCACATAAAGAGAACAACCCAGTTACATGCAATTACATGTGAGCCGAAAATACTCCTAATATATGATTACTCATCTTCCTGGATAATTCCTTCACTGCAGAATATGTAATTCTAGAAAACGAATGGCACAAAGCATAAACTACAATCAACACTACATACAATACTCACGAGAAAGGAGGCTCTCCGGACCAGTTGCCAGGGGGCTTGTAGTTGCAAATCAGGATCGAGCTCCCGCATCCCACAGTGCGGGCGCAGCCGAGTTCCGTACTTCCACTCCACATGACTTGAGTGAAGTGGCCAGACTTGAGCGTCCAGTTTCCACCTGGATACTTCCCGCTGAGGTGAGTACAAGGAATGGAACAAATGAGCAAGAACTAAAACGGCAGTGGCACATGATTACTTGAATTGAATTTTGTGTGTCCTCGTTATCTCTGCCTGGTTTGTCTGGTTCACAGCTTACTTGAAATGCTTTATCTCGTTGTACCAGGCCCCCACAGCATCTGAGCACATCGCCTGTGGGCCGGAAGTCGCGTAGAGGTTCTCACCGAACTAAAAAGGAAAAAACACGGAGGTAAGATCGACAAGTTAACAAGGTTACGCTTAGCACCCCCAGAAAACGCACATGCAGCGGGAAGTAAACAAAGAAACGATATGTATGGAGCCATCCTAAGAGCGGTTCAGACAAACACACAAACGCAACTAGCAAGAACCAATTTATAGTGTCCTGCGATAAAGAACTTCATTTCCCGAAAGTACGGACAGGCGCCGGAATAAAGAGAGAGCGAAGAGTCACACCACTACGAACTCCCGTTGACAACGGGATTATGAACACAACCCAGCTACATGCAGACGGCAGCGTGAACACCATTAAGTGAATATAACGACATGTAATGAAGCCCCGAACAGATTGAAACAGCTTACCCCGTCGGCCCCCGAGTGTTTAAACGGGCAACCATGTTCCATTACATATTTTGCGTAGGTCAGCGCCTGGTAAACAGCATCGGAGTTCCGCTCCATCGGCATGAGAGGCTTTTTGAGTTTTCCAACCCTTTTCTTGTTGTGCTCGATCACGCAGTCTGTGTACACGGGCATGTGAACGCTCATATCGGCTCAAGGAATAGACTGCACGACACTTTGAACACAGTGGGAGAGGATACACAGACTAATGTCTTCAGGATACACAGATTAATATCTTCAGAAGCAGCAGCACAAGCACTGCGCCGTGTGGGTGGCCAGCCAGAACCCGCAGGCGGGATACGCAGGCACAGGAATAGCTGCACACTGGTTTATTTCATTTGACTCAGCTATTGCATGTTTGGTTCCGACTCACCATCTGTCACGTCTTCGGGCTGAGCTGATCTGGCATGAGCGGCAGTATTGCTGGTTTGCAGGAGAGCTTGACTGTTCCCCGAGGCGTCTTGGTGTTTGTGAACTTCTGCAGCGTTCACTGAGTTCTTAGGCTTATGAGTGGACGCGCTTTCATCCGCAGCCTCTAACTTGTTTTCTTTGGTCACACTTGACGCGTGAGAAGGCGCAGCACTTACAAAAAGTCCCAGAAGTAGAGCCACGAAGGCAGCTCCTACACAGGAGGACCGCCCCCTCATTTTTCCCACGTTAGATCTAGTTTCTGGTTGGCAGGATGTGAATTGATATACAACGTTGAAGTTCAGGCGGGGAACAAATTACGACACTGCGAGGAGTTTTCACCAGGGAAGCGAAATGGTACCGCGGAAGCAGCGACCGGTGATTTGGGGTCAGCACCGAGACTTTGAAGAAAGTATTGGCTTAAAATTGTTCAGGAAAAGGCTTAAAAAAGCTTAAAACGCGCTTCTGCTGGGCGTCTTGGAGTTTTCATGACTGGGCACTGGATGATCTCCATAGAGACAACCCTGCTGGTCGATGAGGCATCGGACAGCAGCCACAGACAACCTTAAAGTTCAGGATACCTTTAATGAAATATTGTTGGTGAATTGACGGCAAAAAAAGGGAACAAAATTTTGGACATTCCTCTGTGTGCTGCTGGATCAAAGCAGCCAGCTCAGCACGGTGACCAGCGGTGCCTCACACGTGGCAGCAGTACGCGCACACTTAAAGTAAAGCAAGCTAAACAATCCTTACTATTCTTCTTCTGCTTATCTCTTTTTAAAAGACAAACAGAATTTCAACCTTGAGCCATACCCGCCATGAGGCGGTATGTGTAGCTCCCACCTACCAAGCAGCCACACCGGTTTACGACAGCTGAACCGTGGGGTAAGGGCTTTAAATCACATCTACTGGCGAACTTGGCACTTCAAATTTTAATTATCTGCATGAGATGGAGTGAAATTACGCCTTTAACCCACAGAACGACTGTCTTTCGCTCGAAGGGTGTGTCCAAACCCCTGAAACCAGACTAAGGCTAGACCACGTGGCTTCCAGCGAAGCAAGCAAACAAACAATTCCTTCCCATCATTCACTTCCCCGATATTCACCAGCTATGTTTTCTAAAGACATGCATTTGCTCCTCGGAAGTATTCGATTGCTTCGTGATGATTCAAAAGTGTGTGGAGCGAATGGAGGGTGAGGAAAGCAACCGAAAAATACGGCAATGAGCTTAAGGCTAACCTTTACCCTTGTACGGAGAAGTCAAAGAGGAATGATTGGAGTGTTAGGCTGTACGCGAATGGTATATGGGGTCACAGACACCATTATATGCCACTTGGCCCACGAAGAAGCGTGAATGGTTTCATTTCTAAGAGGCGTCTGCCGCGGCCAGTGCCCAGGGAGGGTTAGCGGTGCAGTGCTGAGGATGGCATTTACAAGTGCCACTAAACCCTGAAATCCACGAAGAAATGGGGGCAATTAGTTCGGAAAATGGGGGGAATTAACTCGAAAACATCTTCGTCTGAGCAGTATATGGGGCCCTGGAAGGGAACAAAGGCGGGAGAATGAAAGGAAGTCTCGGAGAAGCAATCCAACAAAGAAATCCATGAAATCTGAATTGCCACTAGAAAGCAAGATCACAAGACTGTGTTCTGTAAAGTGCTACGGGCATCTTTAGTGTAGACGTTTAGCGCTGTTCGCAGCCAGATCGACAAGCAGAGCAGGAGCCCTTCCCGGTTCCGAATGAGTTGCTTCTTTCTGAGGCGGGGAGCTCTGATTCTTCTAAAGATTCCTTTATTTCACTGCCTGGACAAAAGCAATGACCACTAATGCTGACAAATGTTCGTACCGTAATGATTCCTCCTTAATGGAAAGATACGCTCTTCCCGTGAGGCCGTGCATGCAATGATATGTTAAAAAGGACCGGGCCTCTCATATAGTATGATGAAAATTAAAGGCTTCGCTTTTCGGTATATTGTTGTATGTAGCCTGTCCTTGTACAGCGCGCTGGCATCGGTAGGTGAGGAGCCAGACTAGAGCTGAGACAGCAGGCCAAGCCCCCTGACCCTCTGGGTCGGAAATTGTTACATTAGGGTGACTAAGCTGTGAAATGACCAACAGTGATCTTAATGTTTTTTTGATTATTCAGAATAACACATATGGAGTCAACGAAGCGGCGTAACGAGTGGTTGGGAACCCCGTTGTATCCTGGAGTATGAACCGCTACAGAGCACTTACTCGAAATATTTCAGGGCAGCCTTAAGTTCATTTTGAGGAATGCTCAAGCCAGCAATCAGGGTTTCTTCTAGAGATGGCAACACTCTTGAAAAGTGGAAGGTATACCATTCTGTCCTCTGGCTTCTTTTGAAACTACCCTATGCATCACTTTCCCAGTAGCGTTGTGTGGCCAACACTGGCAGGTAAAAAAGACTTGTTCTGGCTTCCTCAGTGTATGCTTCACGCTACGAGAGTTAGAACTCCTTGACTTCACCGTGGCATAGTCCCAGAGCAATCGGCTCCCAACATTCTTCCGTCCTGGAGAATAAGCTTGGCCTATTCTGTCCATTATAGCCCTTTAAGGCACTTCCAGCCTTACTCCACCGGCGTTGGTAACTATCTTTGTTTCCTTAGCCCTTGCTAACAGTAGGTGCCTATATTTACAGCCCTGTTGGCCAGACTACGCATAACTGGGCTTGAAAAAGAGAAACAATCCCTACTCAATTAGGGAGAGTAATCTTGCATTCCGGTGCGAATGGGTTCTGAAAATGGCGTAGGATTGTGGCAAAATAATCTAAGTTTTGCTTCAATTTCACTTATGTGTGTATTAAACTTCCCGTCACTTCAGTCCCACAGCCAGACTAAACCAATTCCTACCCCATGCGGGGGGTTCTGCACTGCAATTAGCACTTCATAGGCTAAGAAACTGTCTATTTCGTTGTGATGTAGGTGCAAATATTTGCTCCACAAAATTCACATAATACACATATAAACAGACTCAAGCGAACCTTAGTGACTGTTGGACTTTGGGCAGCTTGTCAGCACCTAATTCCTTTTCTCTTCCCGAAAAGTTCAGACAGTGGATAAGAAGACTTACACAGAAGGCATAGGAGGTGTTACAGCACAAGAGGGCTCTTACTGGGAAGCCTGAACACAGAGATGCAGATAAGGAGCTCAAGTCTCTTAACTTGGCACTAAAAACCTACATTGAAGTATCTGGACTCTGCACTGTTACTCCAAGCCCAGCAGGGAGGAGCAGCAGGTGCTTTCAACACTACGCTGACCACGAACTCTTGCCTGTTCTAGGAATAGTCTTCTCTTTTGATTCATAGTTACCAATATCTGTACACCTTTTGTGGTGAGTGAGCGGAAATCAATGTACTACACGTCGACAGCTCGTGCTCCTGGTGGATGCCAGCGGTTACTGTCCAAAGTGCCTCTCTGTTGCGTAAGGAACACGCTTACTCCAAGACTATTCATCTAAATTGATTTAATTTAACGCGGGAAAAGAGAAAAAACACATGAAATATCCTCTCCGGGGCCTGAGGCTGGGCTGTACACTCACTGGGCACGAAGCAACGGCCGCATGAGCCAGTGGGGGAAATCACAGTTGACACAAGACTCCTCAACTCGTCGCAATGCCTTTCAAAAATAACGAGTTTTTTACATGAAGTCGAATAAATAAGAGTGCCACAATCGGGGAATATACCAATTTGTTCCACTGCAGTTGCCTCAGCCACGTGATGTCCACTCAAACCAGGCACGCGACTCTTCTCGGGTCTCACCCTTCTGCATTCTCTTAAGTGAGAGCTTCTTGCAGTTCGTTTGCGTTTTTAAAAGAGTGAGAGAGGGAGAGGCCGAAGAGTCCGCAGAGCCTTTCGGGTGCGTCTCCAATGGACGAGCTGGAGAGCCGGGGCTGCTGCTGATGGACACGCGGATCTGACCAGCATGCTTACGCCATTGTTGAGGGTTTTTTTGCAGTTTTGCTTTTTATAGTGACAGAAGCTGAAGTGTACAGACAGTTCAACGTATGCAGAGGGAACTGTAGTGGCCGGGATCACTTGCGACGCGAACCCGCCCGTGTCTTCGTTGCTAATGTTAGCAGCAGCAGTCGCTCTCACAGAACGTAGATGGAGAACCTCTGGACTCTCAGGTGTTCTTGCACTTCTTTATCGGGGAGCCCTTCCGCGCAGCCGCGGCTTCAGCAGCAGCAGCAGCGTCGGGCGCCCCAGCAACCATTCAAAGGGCTGCAGCAGCAGCAGCAGCAACACAAGTGCCAGCACGGCATGTTTTGCACGCAGCTCCCGGCTTTTAGGACCAAATGTGAAGGAGCTGTTGCTTCAGCATCAGGGCCTCTTGATTTGCAAACAAATGAGGCTGTAGTACGAAGCGAGCCCAGCGCTTGCTGCAGCAGCAGCTGCTGCAGCAGGAGCCAGAGCGGCCGCCTTGAAGTTTCACAGGGGGACGCGCTTCTAGGCAGCTGCAGCAGCAACAGCCGCGACAGCTTTATTGGTGGCGGTGACGCCGGCAGGTGCAGCGACAGCAGCAGCAGCAGCAGCAGCAGCGGCCTTCCGCGCATTGGCAGCACAGGCAGCAGCCCCAACAGCAGCACAAGCAGCTGCGCACACACAGATAGCAGCTCCGAGCTGCTCTCCTGTGCTGCAGTGCCCCAGGTGGCTACGGGGCGTGCTGCAGCACAGTTGCTGCTGTCGGAGGCCAACGCAGCGCCCGCAGCACAGCAGCAACAGCAGCAGCAGCAGCAGGATCGGCAGGAAGAGGAGCAGCAACATACTGGGCAAGACCAGGACCGAGCACAGCAGAAGCAGCAGCAACGAGAGCTGAGGCAGCAGGAACCGCAAAGGGCATTGCGACTAGCGCATGCGCAGCAGCAGCAGCAGCAGCAGCGAGAGGACCGAAACATCCAGCAGAAGCAGCAACCCCATCAGCAGCAGCAGCAGCAACAGAAGGAGCGTCCTCGCTGGATGCTGCGTCCCCCGCCAAAGCACCTTCTCAACCTCTTGGAAAGGGAGGCGTTCCGCTGCTGCTGCAGCAGCTGCTGCTCGTCAGTAGCGCAGCAGCGGCAGCAGCTTCCCTCAAGCCCCCACCTCTCTGCTGTGCTTAAGGGGGATAATGCTGTTGGTGGGTACGGCGCAGCAGCAGCACCTCTTTGCAGCAGCAGCAGCAGCGGTGGCAGCAGCCACAGCGAGCCCCCCGCTCCAAAGGTGGCGGCGGCAAAGTTATGCGGCGCCGCAGCAGCAGCAGCAGCAGCTGCTGCTGCTGCTGCAGCCGCTGCAGCAGCAGCAGCCGCTGCTGCAGATGGCTCGGATTCTGCTGCTTTCCCGTGCATGCTCGGGGGCAGCAGGAAAGGACTTCCGCTGCTGGAGAGCCACGGAGAAACTAGCAGCTCAAGCAGGTGCTGCAGCAGCAGCAGCGACGGAGATGAGTGCTGCAGCGTCGCAGCGCCTCTTTGCTGCTGCAGCACGAAAGAGAAGGCTGCAGCTGGCGGGCACCACGCGGACAACGCATTGAGGCTGAAGCCAACTGCTGCTATTCTCGCTGCTGCTGCTGTTCCTGCTGCTGCCGCTGCTGATGCTGCTGGTGCTGCATCAGGTGAGGATGACCTGCAGCAGCAGCGTACACCAAAACGGCTTTCCGCAAGCAGCTGCCTTCGGAACGTCAGCGCTCTCAACACCAGCAGCAGCAGCAACAGCAGCAGCAGCAACAGCGGTAAACGGAGAAGCAGCAGGGAGTGCAGGTGCGGCGGGGAGACAAAGAGCAGCAGCAGCTGTCTGCTTCGAGGCCTGCAGCAGGGGAGAGAGTCTGCTGTCACCGAGCAGACGCGCTGCAGCGGCTGCAGCGGCACCAGCAGCAGCTGCAGTGGCAGCAGCAGCTGCAACAGCTGCAGCAGGCACGGTCTGCAGATGCAGCAGCACGAATGCACTCTAGCAGAAGGAGCTGCAGCAGCAAATGCCGGTGCTGCTCAGCCTCTCCACACTCTTAAGACAGCAGACACAGGGGCCGCAGCAGCAGCAGCAGCGCGGAGCTGCTGCTGCTGCGCCTCTTCTGAATGCGCAGCAGGAGGTATCGACAACTACTTATGCTGCTCCACGCCGGCAGAGGCACCGGAAACAACTGCAGCAGCAGCAGCAGCAGCAGCAGCAGCACCAGCAGCAACGCTCAGTGACGGCCCTTCTGTGTGTGCAGGTTGCACAGCACCAGGTGGTCGCGCAGCTGCTGATGAGGACAGCAGCAGCAGCAGCAACCCCGACAGCAGCTGCTGCTGCGCCTTTTCTGCGCGCGGCGGCTACATTTTAATAAAGAAGTTAAACTTCATCTTGAGACATGGAGCTTCTCTATTTCGATTGCGCATTCGAGAAGATGGATTTGTTAGAGTCCGAGACCTCTTGGCGCTGCCCTGCATGCGCTCTGTAACCTGGAATGACCTCAAGAGTGTAAGTTGCTGCTGCTGCTGCTGCAACTCGTGTTGCTGCTGACGCATGTGGTGTATGGGGTGCTCGCCGTCACCTGGGGTGACCTTGGGAGTACAGCTTGCTGCTGCTGCTGCTGCTGCTGTTGCTGTTCGTACTGCTGCTGATGCCCGTGATTCATGTGGTGCTCGCCGCATTCGCTGCCAGGCCGCGGCTGCGTCCTTTGCTGCTGCTGCTGCAGCTGGTGCTGCTGCTTCTGGCACTGTTGGTGAGGGCGGATGCTTATGCTCATGCAGCTGCCGTACAGCTGTCGTGCCGCAGCTGAGTGCGTCTCTGCCGCTTTTGTTTGATGTTTTAATTGCTGTTGCTGCCTTAGCTGCTGCTTTTGCTGCTCCTGCTGCTGCTCCTTGTTTGTTGCTTTTGCTGCTGCTTTTGGTGCTGCTGTTACTGCTGCTGCTGCTGCAGTTGCTGCTGCTATTACTGCGAACCCGGCCACCTCTGCCGCTGTCTTCAGGCCGTTGAAGGAAATTTTAAGCGGCGATATGAACTTGTGTACGACAAAACGGAAGTAGAGACCTGCCCAGCCCTCATGAAGCAGCAGCAGCAGCAACAGCAGCAAGGAGAGGAGGGAGAAATGCTGCAGCAGCTAGAGGAGCAGCAAGCTGACTCGACCCAGGATTTGGCGGCGTTGGGGTGTTGCGACTGTGCTCACGCTGAACGCAGCCGCTGTAGCAGCGGCTGCAGCAGCAGCGGTGGCCTCACCACCCCCCCAGCAGCAGCAGCAGGAGCAGCAGGCGAGAGCCTATGCTGCAAAAGCGGCAGCACTGTTGTCTGTGGCTCAGTTGCTTGTGCAGATCACGGAGATAAAGCAGCAGCAAAGAAGGTTGAACGACTCAGCGGCAAGTGGCTGCTAAGAGCCACACAGGGCCACACCATTCCATACATACGCAGGTTAGCAGCAGCAGCACCAGCAGCAGCAGCAGCAGAAACCACAGCAGCAGCACGAACAGCAGCAGAGGAAACGACACGCGAGGCAGAAGTAGAAACACGGGTAGCAGACGTGCTGGTGTGGCGGCAACTGCGGCGCAGCAGCAGCGAAGCAGCAGCACAGCAGCAGCAGCGCAGCAGCAGCAGCGGTAGCTGGTTGTTGTGTTTGTTGTTTGCAGCGACTTGTTCATGCGGAGAGTGGAGAACGCTGCTGAGCTGCCCATTTGTGCCCACGGAACTTATCTAAGAAACTGGATGGCCATAAGGCATTTGGGGCTGCACAGAATGCACAGAAACCACATTCGTGAGCAGCAGCAGCAACAGCAGCAGCAGCACATGCATGCAGGGCGCGTCTGCAGTTTCTGTCTCGCTGCTGCTGCTGCTTCTCCGCACCATGCGGGCTGCAGCAGCAAACGCTGCTGCTGCTGCGTCTGTTGGCTGAGGCTGCTGCTGTGCTTTCCCTCTCGGCAGAATTTTCGCGCTTTGTGGCTGCAGAGCGCAGCTGCCGGGCTGCCGAGTGACGTTGGCCGCCACCCACACATGCAAATTTGCTGCTGCTGCTGCTGCTGCTGCTGCAGACTTCGCCACAGGGCTGCCGGGTGAGGCGACGGTGCTGAGCGGCATGCGTCGGAACTCCGAAGTTGCGGTGTATCTACACGTGGCGCGGGCAATGGCCAAGGGGGCAGTTTTTCTTCAATCCACAAATGGAGTTGTTTTAACTGAAGGCATAAAGGGGAGGCTGCCGCCGGTAGGCACTGCTGCTGCTGCTGTTGCTGCTGCTGCTGCGGCTGCGGGGCAGGCCAGCGGGGACTCGGCAGCGAACTGTGCAGCATTCAGACTGAGATAGCGCTCTAGATAAACAGGCAATAAGGCATTATAGCAGCAGCTAGAAGCGCTTAGTGTCAGGGCGAAGAAGTGCTGCAGCAAAAGTATATTTGAAATTCAGTTTAAGTTCAGCCGTTCTAGAGAGGGCAGTACGAGGTCCTTTGCATCTGGGTGCACCGTTGCTGCTGCTGCTGCTGCTGCTGCTGCTGTGCTCATGCTCGTTTTTCTGGCGCGGCTGACGGCGCTGCAACGCCGTTGCTGCTGTTGCTGCTGCTGCTGCTGCAGGAGCTGTTTGCGAAGGTGGTGCTGCTGCGGGAAGGCGTGGTGTTGATGCGGGACGGCGTGGATATGACAGATGAACATACAGAACTAATTCCCGAAGCTTTGCTGCATGCATCTGAATCAGCGATTTTCAGAGAGCAGCTGCAGCGGGACTTGGGCGTGCTGCAGCTGTCGCCGTATGCAGCACCAACCTGCGGGCTGATGGCCCGGCAGAGCAGCAGGGTGGACCTTGCAGCAGCAAACCATTTGCTGCATGCGTACCACCACCACCGCCACCACCACCACGACAAGAGCCACCAGCAGCAGCAGCAGCAGCAGCAACTGCAGCTGCTTCGCCAGCTGCAGCAGCACACTGAGGGCGACCACGAGCTGCAATGAGCAGCAGCGCAGCAACACACCTAGGAACGGGAAAGCGACAGAGGCAGCAGAGGCAGCAGATGCAGGAGCAGCAGGAGCTGCAACGGCTGCAACAGCGGCACCCCCCGCTCGTGGAGCTGCAGTAGCAGCAGCAACAGCAACGCCGGCACCCCCAGGCGCTGCAGGAGACGCAACATTAGCAGCAGCAGCACCCGCTGGAGCAGCTGCAGCAGCAAGAACACACCCACCATATCGGAAGGGGGGGAGAGGGCACTTCAGGGGCATTGAGTGGCTTCCGCCTGAGCAGCAGCGACGGGCGTGACCAGGAGAAGCAGCAGCAGCAGCAGCTGCTGCTGCTGCTGTTTCAGTGATAGCCTAGAAACAAAGGCTTGCGCGCCAGTAGAGGGTCTGTCTGTCTTATGGTTAATAACTGAGTCGAACGAGAAAGCAAAGAGCTTTCTAGTCAGCTTTTTTTATTGGTAAGACACTCGGCTGAAGTGTCTGTACACCCTGGAGGTGCCAGGGCACGAGGGAGGTGCTTCTATCTGTACACCTCGGAGGTGTCTGTACACCTCAAATGTTCTGTGTGCCCGAAAGTGTGAAGTACGCCGCCGCGTAGTTTCGTGTACACCCCAAAGTTGCGTGTACACTGCAAGTTTGCATTGGGCTGTATGTACAGCGGGCTTGGGGTGCCTGTGCCAGGTGTCTGTACACCTGAGGGGGCCGCGTGCACTGTACAGAGCTGCGCGCTTTGATGCAAATGGAATTAAAGCGTCCGTTCTTTGTCTTCTTTTGTTGAATTAGATCTCCGTGCAGTCTCGGTCGGGTGCTGCTGCTGCGCCCGCGGAGGGCGCAGGCCGAAGTGCCAAAGAGCAAAGGCACACTGGCAAGCACACTAGCACAGATAGTGTGTGCAGCAGCAGCAGCAGCAGCAGACGGAAGCTGAATGACAGCGCCGTTGAATTTGGGTTCTTGCTATCTTAATTTCATGGATGTGGAGGCCAGTAGCGATGCCTAAGAAACAGGAAAAGTCCAGCAGCAGCGCTTAGAGCTGCTGCGTGCCTTGTTCTATTCCATGTTGCTGATGTTTAAGAGTGAGTGTCAGTTTTGTGGAATTACGGCTTTCGCGCCGCCCTTGTTCGCGGTGTACGTACACCTCGACGCACTACACGTTCTTTTCGCTGCAGCTCGCAGCAGCAGTCTTCTCTTAATCTGCAGAGGGATCACACAAGCATATTTTTTTAAATTAATCGGAGAGTTTAGACACAAAACCAAAAACCATGCATTGATTTTGTTACTCCAATTCGACGCGGTGCGCTGCCAAAGCGGCAGAGCCAACTAGTTGGCTCCAGACTTAAATAGTATTTCTTTTATTTTACTTCCAAAAACCAAAGTGCTCACTAAGAGGACTACTTAAGTTGCTGCAGACACAAAAATGGTAAAGGTCCGGACGAAGTGGTGGCAGTATTCTCAAAGGCTGGATTAAAATGAGGAAGTAGTCTCGCACTAGTTTGCTTCAGCAGGCAGCATTGGTATTAGTTTGCTGCAGCAGGCAGCATCAGTATTAGCTTGCTGCAGCAGGCAGCACCCGTATTAGTCTGCTGCAGCAGGCAGCACTAGTAGTAGCTTGCTCCAGCAGGCAGCATTAGTATGAGTTCGCTACAGCAGGCAGCAAAAGAGCAGCAGCAGGCACACGACCGCTCCTTAGCTGCTGCAGCCAGTAGACTGGGGAGTTGGCGGCGCTGCAGAGGGCTGTAATTTTAGACCTTTTTTTATTGTTTATATTCTATTATGAATATTTAGTTTGTCAAATGTATCTATAGATATGTTGTTGTTCATCTTTGTGTTCCTCAACTGCATGCAAGCTAACTGGCTCATCCATATTTGCCTACCCAAGCTCAAGGCTGTGGGAGTCAACGCTAGAAAGTTGCAGAAAGACAAAACTGGATCTTAAAAGGTTCTTTAAAATCTTCTTAAAAAGCATCTCTGCACTAAAAAATGGAATAAATGGAGTTGAATTGTCCGGCCCTGCCTCGGCGGTGCACTGCTTGAGGTGTATGTACACCTCAGCGCAAAGCGCTGCAGTGTACATACACCGCGCGAGTTCGGCCGTTTCAGTCGGGAGGCAGAGCCCCAGGAGGCGGCAAAAAAGGAAGCAAAGGATGATTAGAATTTATAAAACTAAATAAAGGACGAAGAGCACTATTTCCCCGCAAGCAAGGAGGCACACAGCGAGGGCCGCGGCAGCGCAGCAGGTCCGCTAGGGTGGCTGCTGTCAAGCCGTCGCAGCAGCAGCTCCCGCTGCTGCTGCTGCTGCTGCTGTTGTCGCTGCAAGGGCTGTCACTGTCAGTGCCACTGCCGTGGCTGCCGGTCCCGCTGCTGCTGCTGCTGCTGTTGCTGCTGGTGTGGCTGTTGATCTTGCTGCAGCTGCTGCTGTTGCCCTTCACCCGATGGCGGCCCCAGCAGCAGCGCGTTTGCCCACAAGAGCACTTTGCGCTTGCCTGAGAGCCTGCTGCTGCTGCTGCTGTTGCTGCTGCTGGAGGCCGCTCCTGCAGCTGCAGCAGCTGCAGCAGGTGCTGCATCTGCTGCTGGTCCATGTGGCGCAAATGCACAGAAAGGAAGCCCGAAATGACCCACTGCAGCTCCAGTGAAGGAAGATGGGGAGCCAAAAACAGCAAATAAGATTTCATTTCTGCACTTTTGAAGCTGGCAGCAAGTGCAGCGTCCTGCGGTTCCGCAGCGGGCTCCCTGAGGTGTCTGTACACCCCAAAACGCTCTGCAGCAGACCCAAACTCTGCAGCAGCTTGCATGCACTGGCGCCTCACCAGCAGTCCCAGCTCGCACTGCTGCTGCTGCTGACGCTCAGCAGCAGGAAGGTAGCGAACTAGGGGCACTCCCCAGATGTTCAGTGGCTCCCCCGGGCCAGCAGCAGCAGCAGCTGCTGCTGCTGCTGACGGTGGGCTTCCTGCTGCTGCTGCTGCTGCTGAGGGTGGGTTTCCTGCTGCTGCTGCTGCTGCAGGTGAGGACGCGAGCATCATCAGCCGCTTGTGCGCCTCGAAGTGCAGGCGGCCCCCAGGCTTGGCCTCGTAGATCCAGTCATCCTCAGCTGCTGCAGATTCTGCTGCAGGGGCTGCAGCGGGCGCGGAGGGGGCTGCTGCTGCAGCAGCAGCTGCTGCTGCTGCCTCTTCTTCCCCCCGCTGGCTGTCGTTCGCGCCTGCATCGTGTGCTGGACATTCTGCCCCCACTGCCTCCTCAAATAACTCCTTTTCTGAGTTTATTTTTAATTTATTTCCCTTTTTTTCTGCCAAAAGAGTCCCCACAGACTGCTGAGACGAAGAGAAGCAGCAGCTCTGACCGCAGCTTTCAATAACACGCAGCCTGGGTCGCCAGCTGCGCACCCATAGCAGCCCTGCTGATGCCGCTTTCAACATAGGATGAATTTAATTTAATTATTTTATTAAACGGTTTTAAACTTGCAAAGATTTAGCAGCAGTTACACGCAGGAAGAGCCAGAAAAAAGACAAGATCAGCCCAAACGCAGCAGCGAGCCAGCGCAAGCTGCGCGCAAGGCACCGCCTTCATCATTTATGGAAAGCGTTTGATTATAAATTGAAATGTGTTTGACTTTTTCCAAAAACGTAAAAAAAAAGGAGTAAAAACTGGTGGGCTGGAGGCTAGCTTGCTTACGGGGCTGGGCTGGCTGCTGCAGGGAAGCTGCTGAGTGTGGTTTGTCTGCATGCAGCGGCTGCTGCGCACGTGGAGCATTTGTTGCTGAGTAATTAGAAGAAGAGCCTGCGGCTTTGTTTTGCGGGAAAATTGAAAGTTGAAATCCTGCAATTCTCTGTCTGTAGACTGGCCGAACGGGGCGCCGGTGTGGGGAGCGGGGTGGAGGCACTTGCGCAGCATTTGGGGCGGTTTCCGCGGGGGAACTGGGAAAGTGAGGGGAAATATAAGTGGAAATATATATTATTTGCACAATTTTGAACATTTTGCGCGCGGAGATCGCGTGGTAGCTGGGAATTCGGGGCAGGTTCCGCGAGGTGTTGCGCCGACGACGCACAATGACGGAGCCCGCAGTCAGCGTGGAGCAGTTCCCCGTGGAGGACTTGTTGAATATTCACCAAATGATATATTTGCCGAGCACTTTGGACTTGTTGGTGAGCCATTTGGAAAAGGGAATCGCCGCGGGCGGGGCCTCTCCCGACTTGTGTTCTGCGGTGCTCCGGCTGTACCTGCTCTACCCCCAGTGCGCCAATGCAGAAGTTGTACGCAAGATCCTCGTGCAGACTATAGTGGCTCTTCCTGAGAACCAGTTTGGCTACTACGCATGCATCGCGCCTTCGCACTTTTCGAACCCCGAAGACGAAAAGAAGGTCCAGGACGTCCTCACTCTCCAGGAGCTCCTCGAGAGCTGCGACTTCAAAGCGGTGAGCCCGGCGCAGCAGCAGCAGCAGCAGCTGCTGCTGCTGCTGCACCATATGCTGCTTGTTAAGGCCTGCATATTAGCTAAAATGCTGCTGCGCGCTTCTTGCTTTTGCTGCTTCCACGAAGCACCGCGGCTTCAGTGCGGCTGCGCGTACACTTGCTGCGCAGCGTGTGCGCCGCTGCTGCTGCAGCTGCTGCTGCAGCAGCAGCAACGAGCCCGCGTTTTTCGGATTTTTAAGCTGCACGGGTGTGTTTTTCGGATTTAAATCTGCTGCTGCTGCTGCTGCATGCGTGGAGGCCGCTGGAGCTGAATAGTTTCTCGGTTGGTGCGGAGTTTGCTGCAGGCGTGGGCGATGCTGCGGGAACCCGAAATGGCCGACGTGCTGCACACGCCGGGAGTGGTGGAGGCGCTGCGGCGTTATGTGTGCGAAGTGCTGCAGCAGACGTTTTCGACAATATCTCTGTCGGACTTTTGCCAGCTGCTGAACCTGAACGCAGCAGCAGCAGCAGCAGCAGCAGGCGCAGCAGCAGCGGCCGACGAGAAGGTCGAAAAGCTCGTCAAAGCCAGGGGATGGACCATCGAAGATGCTGCTGCTGGCCAAAAGATTGTCCGAGTTGTCCCCAGAGAAACTGATGCCCCCAAAGCCCTCGCCACGAGAGCTTCTGTGGCTCACAAAACTGTTGAAAAGTATTTATCTGTCGAAGGCCTTCGCCAGTGCCTCGCGCTTCTCGAGAGCTAGCTCCCCGCAGCAGCAGCAGCAGCAGCAGCAGCGGCGGCGGCCGCAGCTGACACGCAGCAGCAGCCGCCCACCAGCTGCTCCAACGGCAGCTGCAGCGGCTGCAGCAGGAGCCGCTGCAGCGGCTGCGGCTGCAACGGCTTCAGCTGCGGCGCCAGCAACTGCGGCAGTAGCAGCTACAGCAGCGGCAACTGCAGCAGCAGCAAACTGCAGCTGCAGCAGCTCCAGGTTGCTGCTGTAGAGGCAGGAACTCATTTGTTCGTTTCTCAGCCTAGCTCTGTCTTTCGTTTGCTGCTGCATGGGCTGCTGCTTGAAGGCCACGGGACCGGCATGCAGCTGAACAACTACATCCTGCTTGCTGCACCAGCTGCAGCAGCAGCAGATTAGAAGTGCCGCTGCGTGCGTTTAGTTGCAGCTGCTGTTGCAGCTGCAGCAGCAGCGAACTAGAAGTGCTGTTGCGTGCGCTTAGTTGCAGCTGCTGCAGCTGCAGCAGCAGCTGCAGCAGCAGCAAACTAGAAGTGCTGCTGCGTGCTGCTAGTTAAATACAAATTAGGAAGCAGTTGGTCTCTGCAGAAATCAACATATGCCTCCAGACAGCTCCGCTGCTCTCTTGGCCGCACAAGCCGCAGAGACAGAAGCAAAATGGGGCCAGAGGCGCATCAGCTGCAGCGCGTTGCTGCTGCAGCAGCACGAACAGCAGCGGCGCTGCGAGGTTCTGCTGCTGTTGCTGCTGCTGCAGGAGGCGCTGTCGTCGCAGCAGCAGCAGCTCTTGCTGCGGGGAAAAAGGCCTTAGGAGCCCAAACTACAAGCAGTGTCCCGCTTCTGCTGCTGCTCCTGCTGCTGCTCTTGTTGCTGCTGCTGAGACAGCCCGAGAGCTTCTACAGTTGTCTGCAGGCACAGCTGCACCTCCCGCCGTAAGCAGCTGCAGCGCAGCAGACGCAGCAGCAAAAGCGCAGCACCAGCAGCAGAGGGCTCCAAAGACAGCACTTAATGCATTGCAGCAGCGGCAGCACATCGCAGCAGCAGCAGGACGTCGCAGCAGCAACGGCAGTCTGTCTCAGCAGCAGCAGCAGCAGCGGCAGGGGCCTACGCGTCATCGCACGTGACCAGCGAGACAAGCTTTGGCATTAACAGCAGCAGGTGCGCCTTGCTGCCTGCAGCACAGCAGCGCAGCAGCACAGTAGCAGCAGCGCCGCTATTCAGAGGCATCTAAGTATAAGAAACAATCTAAACCAAACTAGGGAAGCTGCATATCAAAGGGAAGCTGCAGCAGAGCCGAATGGCAGCAACAGCAGCAGCAGCAGCAAGCCTCAAAAGAAGCAGCAGCATTCGTTGTTGCTGTTGCTGCGCCACGACCGCGGCCACCGCCGTGGCGGCAAAGCAGCTCGCCGCACAACAGCTCGCACAGCAGCAGCAGCAGCAGAGGCAGCAGCAGCGGCAACACACCTGCAAGCTGCATCAGCAATGAAACGCTTGGACGAGAGCTCTGCGGATTTGCAGGAGCAGCACACTGGAGTGTCCGTACACTTGAAAACACGAAAGCCAGGAGACGCGGGTCCACAGCCCCTCCCTGCGAGCAGCAGCAGCAAATAAGCAGCGAGACAAAACCAAATAAAGTGAAAAGCACGCGCTAAGCTGCTGCTGCTGCTGCTGCACGTGCTGTTGCTGCTGCTGGTGCAGCTTCTGCTGTTGGTGTTCCCGCTACCGGCCTCGGAGGTGCAGGTGTTGCTGCTGCTGTTGCTGCGGGTGCTGCTGCTGCTGCTGTTGCTGTTGCTGCAAACGAACCTCTGGGCCATCACGAGCTGCCTCTGCGTACGCTCTGACGACTCTGTCACACTCCTGCAGCAGCAGGGGCAGCAGGAACTCTTGTCTTGCTGCAGCAACTGCTGCAGTTGCTGCTGCCGCTGCGTCACTTCCCTCTGCATGCGCCTCCTCCGGGCTGCGCGCTTCGCACACCCGGAAGAACCTGGCAGCAGCACAACAGAAGGCGGCAGCAGCTGCTGCAGCACGTCTCAGCCGCAGCCAGCAGCACTGCTGCAGCAGCGGCCACTGCAGCAGCAGCTCATCGGTCCACTGCTGTTGCACTCCAGCAGATCACGGTGTACGTACACCTCAAGTGGGGTAAGCGCTTACAAAGAAAATGCCTCTTGGGCAAAAGTTGACGGAGCCCGCATGTCAGTGCAGGCTAGCTGCAGCACCGAAGCCTGAACCAGCAGCAGCAGCAGCAGCAGCAGCAGCAGCAGCAGCCCAGCTCAGCGCCGTGATATGCTGAAACCCCGGCGAGGTAAGCAGCAACAGTAGCTGCCGATGTTGCTCTTGCTGCTGCTGCTGGTGCTGTCTAGGGAGGAAGGATATCTTACGAGATCGGCCAGAGTGGTGGTAGACCACGGGTGCTGCTGCTGCTGCTGCAGCACCGTGGCAGCAATCCGCAGCACCCATCGCCGCAGCAAGACAACCTCCGGACTGTCACAGAGTTGCTGCTGATGCTGCTGCTGCAGCTCCTGCTGCACGTGCTGCACTTGCTGCTGCACCTGCTGCAGCTCTTGCAGCAGCTGCTGCAGCGTTTGCTGATTGCTGGGGCTGCAAGCGTACGGGGGAGGAGGCGGCTGCTGCGGGAAGAGCTGCTGCTGCTGCTGCTGCTGCAGGTACAGCTCGCTTGCAGCAGCACTAGGAAGAAAGGAAGGGGTGCTAAATGGTTGCGGCAGATGCGCTGCAGCGCAAAAGCACCCCAAATCCTGAACCCTAAACCCTGAACCCCTGAAACCTAAACCCTAAACCCTAGCCCCCAAACCCTAAACCCACGATCCCAAGCCCCAAAAACAGCAACTCGCGGAGACTGCATGCGCCACAAAGGTTTAAGTGTCTCCTTACTTTGAACAGCATTTAGTTGCTGATGTTTGTGCAGAAGTTGCTGTAGCTGCTGCTGGCGTTTATGGAGCTGTAGCAGCTGCTGCTGCAGCTGCTGCTGCTGCAGCTGCTGCTGCTGCTTCTGCTGCTGCTGCAGCGAACCGTGGTCATCCGTAGCTAGCTGCAGCAGCGCAGAGCTGACTGCGCGCCACAGCAGCGCCAGAGTTTCAGGCGAGACAAGTAGATTAGCTGCTGCTGCTGCTGCTGCTGCTGCAGCATCTTCACAAAGAGTGCATGCAGCTTGTGCTGCCAGAGCCCAAAAGCCAACTGACTTCAGCCGCGGGTCTTGGCGGGTAGCAGCAGCAGCAACGAAGTGCTGCAGCACCAGAGGCACGCAGCTTAGGACAGCATCTAGGGCCGTTCTGTTGCTTCTGCTGCTGCCGCTGGAGCCCCGTTGCTGCTGCTGCTGCTGCTGCTGCTGGTCTGCATGCATTGCCTTGACGATGGCTATACGGAAGAACTGCAGCAGCAGCAGCAGCGCCGAGCTGCCCAGCGCAAGACTCAGCGAGTCCCCGAAAAGCCGCCGCAAGTTCAGCAGCACCCGGCAAATCTGAAACACACAGCGCGGCGCAGCAGCAGCAGCAGCAGCAGCAGCTGTAAGGCAACCGACAAACGAGCCGCAGGAGCTTGAACAAAGCAAGACTACGGACATACCGAGTGCTAAGGCAACAGGAAAACAGCAGCCGCAGCAGCAGCACCAGCAGCAGCAGCAGCTAACCTCCTCCAGAAGGCAGGGCAGGACATCTTCATTCGGGGCTGCATGCGCAGTCGGCAGCAGCTGCAGTAAACGCCCGCAGGTCATTAGCTGGAGGCTTGTGAGGCGGAAGGAGCAGCAAAAGGGCAGTTCATCTTTCAAGCACGCAGCGGCATCAGCAGCACTAGCAGCAGCCGCTGCAGCAGCTGCTGCTGCTGCTGAGCCCTCTTCTGATTCTCCAGCAGCTGCAACGTCCGTTAATGCTGCGCTTGCTGCTGCTGCTGTTTCCAGCGGGGAAGAAGCTGCTGAAGGTGTTTGCTGCAGGGGTAAGAAGCGGCGCAAGTCAATCCGCTGTCTCATCTCGTCCAGCATGGCTGCTGTTGGTGCAGCAGCAGCAGCAGCTGCTGCTGCTGTTGCGGCTGCTGCTGCTGCTGTTGCAGCTGCAGGTGTGCTGCTCGTGCTGCTGCATGCGGTGCTGTCGGGCTCAAAGGGGTTCGTTGACTTCACGTGCTGCGGAGAACCTGCTGATCCTCGGGGGCTGCTGCTGCTGCAAGCAGCAGCAGCAGCAGATGCAGCGGCAGCTGCTGCTGCAGCATGCTGCTGCAGTCGCAAGCACGAAAAGCCCAGCTTGAGGCTGTCACCGTTACGTTTGCTGCTGCAGCTGTTTCGTCTAGCTGTCCCTGCTGCGCCTTGCACTCCCTGCACAGGCGGCAAGTGTAGCAGGAGCTGGTGCTGCTGCTGTTGCTGCTGCTGAGACCCCACAAGCAGCCTGCAGTCTGCTGCAGCAGCAAACTCCATGACGCTGCTACGAACGACCGCCCAAGAGTACCAAGGCCCCTCTGAAGCGGGGTGTGCAGCTGCATGCCACTCCTGCTGCTGCTCCTCTTGCAGCAGCGGCAGTTGCTGCTGCTGCTGCTGCTGCGCCTGCTGTTGTGGCTGCTCCTGTGGTGGGGTCTCTGGAGAAGTACTGGCCCCTGCGAAGCGAAGTCAACCACCAAACCCTCCCTTAGCCTTGAATCAGTGCAGGGTTTAGGGTTTAGCGTTCCGGATCTAGAGAATCGGATCACCGGCGCAGCTGCAGCAGCAGCAGGGAATGAGGCAGCCAAACCACCGCAGCAACAGCAGCACCAACAGCAGCAGCAACAGCAGCAGCAGCAGCAGCAGCAGCAGCAGCAGCAGGGCTGACCAGTGGTCTCCGCAGCAGGCGGCAAGGCAAGGGGAGTTGCATGACGAGAAAAAAGAGAAGGCGAAGTCAGCACCCCCAGCGCGAGCTGTACAGACACCGCGTGCTCCACTGACCCAGTCGTCACTGCTGCTGCTGCTCCTGCTGCTGCAGCAGCTGCTGCAGGGGCTGCTGCTGCTGCTGCTGCTGCTGTCGCTGCTGCTCGTCGTGCAGAAGCGAACTCCAGCAGCTCCAGAAGAGAAGACATGACGGCCTCTGCCTCTTGCGCCCCCAGCGAGCTCCGCTGCAGCAGCAGCAGCAGCTGCTTCTGCTGCTGCTGCTCGGGGGTGCTTGCTTGCTGCAGTGCACTTAATGGCGGCAGCAGGTTCCTCGCAAGCTGCCAGTACACTGACCAACCCATCATCCACAATGTCGTTGTTCCTTCCGTTTCACTCTCGTTGCTGCTGCTCCTGCTGCTGCTGCTCCTGTTGCTGCTGCTGCTGCTGCTGCTGTCCGCGAGGTCCTCGACAGCACCAAACGAAGAGCGATGGTATAGTTGTTGCAAAGTCTCCAGTGGGACCTAAGACAGCAGCAGCAGCAGCAGCAGCAGCAGCGGCAGAAGACTGGCTACCCAGCGGCAGAATGACAGAAAGCCGGGCTGGCTCTACCGGCTGCATATGAAGCGGCAGCTACAGCAGCAGCAAATGAGCAGCAGCAGTTGTCGCTGCATGCAGCGGCAACTGCTGCTGCTCATTTGCTGCATGCAGCAGCCCGATATGTGAGCGCCAAGACAACCATTAAAGACAATGGACAGCAGCAGCAGCACGCAGAACACAGTTTCAGCAGCAGCGGCAACAGCGGCCCGGCAGACCGTACGAAGCAGTAACAGCAGCAAAATGGGAGATGATAAACAGAAACAGCATGACAGAGCACGACAGGCAGTAGCAGCACAGCAGCAGCAGCAATAGCAGCAGCAACAAAAGCACCAGCACCAACAGCAGCAGCAGCAACAGAAGCAGCAGCAGCAAAGCAGCAGCAACAGCAGCAGAAGCAACAGCAGCAACAGCAGCAGTAACAGCAGCAGCAACAGCAGCAGCAGCAGCAATCCCTTACAGGCACAAATGATACGCTGAGGGTCAGAGTGTCTTCCAGAGCTCGATTTGCTGCCAGCAGCAGCTCGGGGGGAGGCGAATTTGCTGTCTGTGTTGCTGCTTGGATCGAGACCAGCAGCGCAGCAGCAGACTCAACTATGACGTCTACGATTTCGCGCTGCTCATTGAGCTGCTGCGCTTGTTGCTGCTGCAGCTCCTGCTGCTGCTCCTGCTCCTGCTGCTGCTGCTGCTGCTGCAGTGCGCCAGCATAGTGCAGCAAAAGCACACGCACCCCATCCACAGCAATGACAAGAGTCTCTGCCCACTGCTTCGCCTCCGTGTCGCTGCTGTTGCTGCTGCTGCTGGTACTTCTGCTGCTGTTGTTGCTGCTGCCACTGCTGCTCTCCCCTCGCCGCAACGCCAGCTTAATATACGCGCCGCAAACATCCAACAAGGTCGTGGTCAGGATGCGGGAAACGCACCTGCAGCAGCAGCAACAGCAGCAGCAGCCGCGGAATCATGCCACAATTTGAGCCAGGGTGCAACAGCAGCATCTTTGCTGCTTCTGCTGCTGCGAAGACGCTCTAGCTGCTCTAGTCTGCGGCCCCATAGACACTTCACTTTTGCCGAGAGCTGTTTCCCTCCGCAACAGCAGCAGCACCGTCAGCAGCAGCGGCAAATTGAGCAGTCGCAGCAGCACTGTGGGCAGCAGCAGCAGCAGCAGCACCAGCACCAGCTGGCACCTCAGTGCGTGCGCTTGCTGCAGCGACAAGGGGCAGGAGCGCAGCGCAGCAATTAGACTGCGCAAAGAGCAGTGCCGCAGCTCTGGCCTTTTGTCTGTGGCGAGTTGACTCAAGTGCAAGAATGTTTGGGAAGTTAGCAGCTCCTCCACTGCCTGCTGCTGCTGCTGCTGCTGCTGCTGCTGCTCTTGCGTGAGCCACAGAGGCTCGAAAGCGCGCAGGTGGGATGCGAGCTGCAGGCCGCAGAAAGCCGTGTCTGCCGCATCCTCTGCTGCTTGTGCTGCTGCTCGTGGGCCTGCTGCTGCTTCGTTTGCTGCAGCAGCCGGCGCTGCGCTGGCTTCGGCTTTGTCTTCTGCTGCAGCAGCAACAGCAGCAGCATTTTTCTTTCGACGAGACTTTCCTAAGAAGTCTGTGAGGGACCAAAGAAGGCCAATGCATCTGTAGGCGAAGCAAGAAGCAAAGCCCGCCGACAGATCTGCCGTTCCAGCTGCTGCTGCTGCTGCTGCGTCGCTGCTGCTGCTGCTGCTGCTCTCCTCGGAGCTCGCCAGCCCCCCCACAGCCGCCGCCAAGACATGTGTCAGTCGCTGCAGCAAAGGCATACTCGTGAAACAGAATAGTCAAAAGCAGCGACACTTGCGCAACAGCAGCAACAGCAGCAACAGCAGCAGCAGCAACAGGCGCAGCAGCTCACATGCATCGGGATTTCCTCTCCGTAGTCATGCACTATGAGCTCCGCCAAGGCGAGAAGTTCCCTGCGCTCTGCGCTGCAGCCTGGGGTCTGGATTAGCTGTTTGCTGCTGCTGCTGCTGCTGCTGCAGCAGTTCGTGCTTCTGGCAGCAGCAACTGCAGCAACAACCGCAT
>NW_013541468.1:109664-112325 GCF_000499545.2 Eimeria tenella
TAAACCCTAAGCCCCAAACCCTAAGCCCTACCTCTCTCTGCGAGGTCTTCGGTGATGAACTGTTGGGCGAGGGTTCTGAGGGTTTTCTCGTCTTGAGGGTTTGTGATTCTTCCCCCGTAAGTAATTTCCGAAAGAAGTTTTTTTAAAGAATTAAAAAGAGAGGTTTGTGGGGCCGCAGCTGCGGTGTACATACACCTCAGCAGCTCCAAAGAAGCCTTCAAGTCCGAAACCGAAAAGTAGTAACTGCCGTTCCATCCGAGGGCTCCGTAAGAGGCTCTTTCCTGGAAAATAAAAAGAAATAAATGAAAATAAATGAAGATAAATGGAAATAAATTAAGAATAAATTAAAAATAAATTAAAAATGAGTTAATTTGATTCAAAATTTTCTTTTTTTCGTTCGAAATTTAAAAATTCACACAAGTTGAAAAAAACCAGTGTCGATACACCCCACCTGCACCACTGCGTGAAAAACCAGAAGAGAAACTTTCAAAGATTTCCACTGAGACTCTCCTTTGTCTGCTGCTGCTGCTGCTGCTGCTGCTGCTGCTGCTGCGGGTTCTTTTTTGCTGCTTTTTATCGCTCCTAGGGCCTCCTGGAGGCAAGCCCTGAAAAGAAACATTTCTTCTTCTTCTGGTTTTACCTGCTGCTCATAATTAATTAATTAATTAACTAATTATAATTATTTAATTAATCAATTACAATCAATTAGTTAATTAATTGATTAATTATAATTAATTAATTAATTAATTAATTAATTAATTATAATTATTTAATTAATCAATTACAATTAATTAATTATAATTATTTAATTAATCAATTACAATTA
The DNA here is from genome assembly GCF_000499545.2 of Eimeria tenella. Classification (NCBI taxonomy): domain Eukaryota; phylum Apicomplexa; class Conoidasida; order Eucoccidiorida; family Eimeriidae; genus Eimeria; species Eimeria tenella. Next base: position 110,491 of record NW_013541468.1, read on the forward strand.
ATTAATTAATTAATTAATTAATTAATTATAATTATTTAATTAATCAACTACAATTGATTAATCAATTGATTAATTATAGTTATTTGATTAATCAAATACAATTAATTAATCAATTGATTAATTATAATTGTTTAATTAATCAATTACAATTAATTAGTTAATTAATTGATAAATTATAATTATTTAATTAATCAATTACAATTAATTAATTAGTTAATTAATTGATTAGTTAATTAATTAATTAATTTTCGATTTGTCGTTTTTCTCTCCCTTTGTCTCTTCCTGTCCGGCACTGGTTGTATGCTTGTTTTTATCGGCGCCATCTTTTTTCTAGAGGGTTTAGGGTTTAGGGTTTAGGGTTTAGGGTTTCTGTAGTTGGGTCTGTTTGCTGCATGGGGTTTCGCCTTGCGCCTCAGAGAGAGACAGTGAACGCGTCGTTTCTTCAGCAATTAGGGTTTAGGGTTTAGGGTCCAGGGTTAGGGCCTAGGGTTTAGGGTTTAGGGTTTAGGCGAGACGGACGTAAACCCTTTGGGTTTTTCCAAAGACAACTTCAAAGAACGCTGCAGCACCGACGCGGGGAGAAAGTCGACGGGGAGAGACGTGAGAAAAAGTCGGAAGTTGGGGTGTACGTACACCTCGCCAAACCCTAAACCCTCGTCGCCGCTAAACCCCAAACCCTCGACTGTCTGCTGCAGCTCCGCCATCCAGCTTTTCGCCAAGTGACAGTTCTGCAGCAACGCCCAGCCCCCTTCCCTGCAGCGCAAACACTAAACCCTAAACCCTAAACCCTAAACCACAAACCCTTAACCCCAGACCCTTAGCCCTAAGCCCTAAACCCTAAACCCTAAACCCTAAACCCTTAACGTAAAGCCGCGCCGGATTCGCTTCTTGGTTTTTCGCAGCTTCGCAGCCGAAGGCCCGCCAGAGCCAGTCTCCACTAAACCGCCAGGGTTTAGGGTTTAGGGTTTAGGGTTTAGGGTTTAGGGTTTAGGGAGTTACCTGAGGGCCGTAGCCAGCACGCGGGAGGCCTTGGGGGCTTGGCCCCGGCCCAGGGAAATACACTCAAATTGGGGTTTAGGGTTTTGCTGCTCCGCAAGTGCAGCAAGAGCAGCAGCAGGATCTGCGCCAGGAGACAGCAGCAGCAGCAGCGGTTTGCTGCTGCTGCAGCAGCGCAGCGCCTCTTCTAGCGAAGGAGGCAGCAAGTTGCAGAAGGAAGGGCCCAAAACCCTAGACACTACTTCCAGCGCAAATGCAGCAACCTGCAGCCGCAAACCCCAAACGAGGGTTTAGGGTTTAGGGTTTAGGGTTTAGGGCCTGCGGGGCAGCAGAGCCCACAGCGCCTCACGGCGCCGCAGCGGAAGCTCGCTTTCCACTCTAAAGTTTAGGGTTTAGGGTTTAGGGTTTGGGGTTTACGGCGTCCTTTCGAACGATGTTGAGCAGCATCATGGTTTCGAAAACCCTGAGGGTTTGGGGGTTTTGCTGCTGCCAGAGAGGAGGGTTTAGGGTTTGAGGGTTTGTGCTGCTGAAGTAAGAAATCCATTTATCTCTGTTGGCCACAAGATGAACTGGTAGCTCTTTTAAAGAAGGCAAAACCCTCGACAGCAGCAGCAGCTGCGTCCACTGCTGCTGCTGCAGCAGCTCCGGCAGAGGGTTTGGCCCCAAACCCTCGCCCAAACCCTCGCGCAAACCCTCGCCCAAACCCTCGCCCAAACCCTCGCGCAAACCCTCGCCCAAACCCTCGCCCAAACCCTCGCCCAAACCCTCGCCGCGACCCGCCTCAGCGTTTAACCCGCAGCCGCTGACTAGCAGCGCTGCCGCCTGAACAAACCCTAAAC
>NW_013541468.1:112425-114780 GCF_000499545.2 Eimeria tenella
CTAAACCCTAAACCCTAAACCCTAAACCCTTTCGCCCCCGCCCTGAGCGCTGGTAGCGCCTCGGAGGCGCCCAAAGCGGCCTGTCGACGCAAGACAGGGTTTAGGTTTTAGGGTTTAGGGTTTGGGGTTTGTGGAGCTGCGCAGCTCGTGGGGGCGCGGGGTTTGGGCGGGTCAAGGGTTTAGGGTTTAGGGTTTGGGGTTTGGGCGTTCCTGCATGGCGATGTCCGGGAGGTAGTGAGGGTTTTCGAGTTTGGTGGTGAATATCAAATAAAAGTTAGGGTTTATGTCAATTTCTAAACCCCCCAAAAACACTTTTTCAGCGACTCCTAAACCCCCTTTTTTCTTCAGCGGCAGCGCCAGCAGCGGCGCAAACAGCGCGGGGATTTCCTCCTCTATATCCTCTATCTGCGCGCAAACCCTAAGCCTTAAACCCTAAACCCTAAACCCTAAACCCTAAACCCTGGCAGCTGTGAGCCGTGTGTCCCCAGTAGCTCTCTGGTGCATTTGCTGGGCTTAGGTGGGAGGCTTGCGAGGGTTTAGCGTTTGGCGTTTGCAGGGCCCCTCAGGGTTTAGGGTTTAGGGTTTAGGGTTTGTGGGGCTTGTAGGGCGCATCAGAACCGAGGGTTTGGAGTCTAGGCCTTGAGGGCGTGCGGCGCTGCAGGCGAGAGGGTGTAGGGTTTAGGGTTTAGGGTTTAGGGTTTAGGGTTTACGAGGATGGGCTCTCCGAGCCTGGCGCAAGCAGCCAGGAGGTTTGGGAGTTTGGGGGTTTGGAGTTTTGCTGCTCGTAAACCCTCGTTTTTTCCCTTTTCTTTAAACCACCGTTTGGCCTGCTGCTGCGGGTCCACAGCAAGAGGAACTCGCCCAAATAAAATGCTGCCAATCACAACAACCCCACCAAACGTCGAACAAGAGTCCCCGGGCAGGCCCTGCACGCACGCCGCACTCCTGCTGCTGCTGCTGCTGCTGCTGCTGCTGCTGCTGCTGCTGCTGTTGCTGCTGTGGGTGCTGCTCTTGTTGCTGTTGCTGCTGGTGGTGTTGCTGCTGCTGCGGGTGCTGCTGCTGCTGCTCTTGTTGCTGTTGCTGCTGCTCGTGTTGCTGTTGCTGCTGCTCGTGTTGCTGTTGCTGCTGCTGGTGTTGCTGTTGCTGTTGCTGCTGCTGCTGGTGTTTGTGTTGGGGGTGCTGAGGGTGCTGGTGTGGGCAGGCTGGCGGTGGGGCAACTGCTGCTGCTGCTGCTGCTGCTGCTGCTGTTGTTGCGGTGAGAGGGATGCTAGTGGTGCTGTTGCTGCTGTACAGTTGCTGCTGCTGTTGCTGCTGCTGCTGCTGCTGCTGCTGCTGCCGCTGCTGCTGCTGCTTTACCTGCATGCGCCAATCGTTGATTTCGACGGGATTTGAGAGGATTTGCCGGATGTCGAAGGCGCTGCTGTGCAGCAACTGCTGCTGCTGCAGCTGCTGCTGCCACTGCAGCAGCAGCCGCTCTCTGTAAGACTCCGCCAAAGGCCCCAAATAAATCAAACTTGCTGCAGCAAGGAGACTGTCTCCTTCCACAGAGGCCAGGTGCTGCGCTGCTGCTGCCAAGCTGTCTTTCCAGCGGATCTTCACGCAACAAACCCTAAACCCTAAACCCTAAACCCCAAACTTTGAACCCGCAACCGCAGCAGGGAGGCTCTACGCCGCGTATCGGCCTCACAGCAACGACAGCTGCAGCGGCCCCAAGTGCCCAGGGATAAACTAGGGTTTAGGGTTCAGGGTTTAGGGTTTAGGGTTTAGGGTTTGCGGACGGCTTCTTTGGCGAGTCCCTGGGTGAGGAAGCTGGCGCGTTCGAGGCGGACTTGGCAAAGTTTTGTTTCTTCTTCAAGTTTTTCTTTTTCTTTTATTTGTTCTTTTAATTCTTTTCTCATTTTATTTACTTTTTCTTCCACGAGTTGGCACCGCGACTGCGCCGCCCGCAGAGCCTCGTCCGCCTCCGCCAGCTGTACGTACACCCCAAACCACAAACTAGGGTTTAGGGTTTAGGGTTTGCGGGGTATGGTTTAGAGGCTGCGACGGCAGGCGCGGGCCGATGCGCGGCGCCCTAAATAGGACCTAAGCCGGCGCTTCTAGGGTTTAGGGTTTAGCAGCCGTGGCTTAGAATTTGGAACTCAGGGTTCAGGGTTTAGGGTTTAGGGTTTAGGGTTTAGGGTTTGCGTGGCAGCAGCAACGCAGCGGCCCGCGTCTGCGCGTCCCGCCCAGCGGCGCCACCCGGGGCAAAGGGGCGCGCCTAGCGGCCAAAGCCTAAACCCTAAAGGGTTCAGGGTTTAGGGTTTAGGGTTTAGGGTTTAGGGTTTAGGGTTTGCCTTTTGGTTGAGTTCTTCGACG
>NW_013541468.1:114880-121829 GCF_000499545.2 Eimeria tenella
GACACTTTTGCATATTTGTTGATGGCCAAAATCCACATGCAAAGCGACATGGCTGCAACGGACTGTTTGCCCACCACTTCCGGGGTGAAGTCCGGCCTGCACAAACCCTAAACCCTAAACCCTAAACCCTAAACCCTAAACCCTAAACCGTAAAACGTAGATCGAGGGGCTAAACCCTAAACCCTAGATTGTGGCCTTTGCTTCTGCATCCAACTACAGTGTCCTCTAGGCATCAGCCTAGAGTGCCACGCGGCTCGGCTGTTGGCTAAATTAGGGTTTAGGGTTTAGGGTTTTGGGTTTGGGATTTAGGGTTTGGGGTTTGCAGTACCGCTGCAGGATCTTTTCGAGCTTCTTCAAAGTAGTGGCAGGAATATGCTCTTTGTCGAAAGTGGTGAGGCGATTCAGAAACCCTAACCCCACACAAACTCTAAACCCTAAACCCTGAACCCTAAACCCTAAGCCCTAAACCCTAAACCTTAAACTGCAGTCCTCATAATCGGCGACTTCGCAAACCCTAGCTCTAAACCCTAGCAGCCAAACCCTCGTTAATTAAATGAGAAAATAAACAAAAACGCTAGCTGTGTCAACGAAAACGAAAAGAAATAAAACAAAAATAAAAGCAAAAACAAAAACAAAAGTAAAAGTTACTAAAAACAAGAATAAAAATAAAAATTACAAAAATATACAAAAGCTAAAGCAAAATAAAAACCAAAATAAAAATAAAAATAAAGATAAAAGAACAAAAAAAGCACGCACAAAAATAATAAAAACCAAAACCAGAACCAGAGAAAAAATCAAAAACAAAAACATAAACAATAAAAAAATAATAAAAATAAAAATAATAAAAGTAAAATAAAATCAAAATAAAATAGCAACAACCCCACCAGTATCAGAGAGGACTTGGCGTGCATAAAACAAAAATAACAAAAATAAAAACAAAACTAAAACTAAAAATAAAATAGAAAAAATGAAAATAAAAATAAAAATAACAAAAATTAAAATAAAGACAATAAAAATAAAAATAAGGATAATAAAAATAAAATGAACAAAATGAAATAAAATAAAATAAAATAAAAATAGAAATAACAACAACCCCACCTGTGTCGGAGAGGACTTTGCGTACACAAAAAAATAACAAAAACAAAACAAAAACGAAACAAAAACTAAAACTGCAATTAACAAAAGTAGAAATAAAAATAAAGATAATCAAAGTAAAACAAAACAGAACAAAACAAAGTACAATAAATAAAATAAAATAGATACAATAAAATAAAATAAAATGAAATAACAACAACCCCACCAGTGTCGGAGAGGACTTTGCGTGCATGTTCCCAATCTGTCTTTTCTGCGAGAAGAACACAAATGGCCTCGAGGGTCAATAAGACCAAAGGGGGGGGTTTTGTGAAGGATTTTATCTCCGTTATGTCCCTTTTGTCCAGAGAATCCAAAGAAGCTGCACAAATACCATTTTAAATCATTTTTATTCATTTTTATTTATTAAAATCATCCAAAAATTGCTTTTTTTCTTTTTATTTTGGCCATTTTGATGCAAAATGGTCCCAGAATGGCGGAAATGCATGCAAAATGCATGCACAGTCCATGCAGAATGCATGCACTTTGCATGCAAAGTGCATGCAAAGTGCATGCACTTTGCATGCAAAGTGCATGAGTGATGAAAGCCCCAAAAGGGGAATGCATGCAAAGGAGAGTAAAAGGGGCAACTGGCATTGAAAGGGACAGAGCAAACGGATGCCCTAGACCCTAGAAGTCTGTCATGTCTAAACCCTAAACCCTAAACCCTAAACCCTAAACGCAAAACCCTAAACCCTAGTTGCGCATCTTAAATCCCCTCCCAAAGCTGCTGAGGAGCTGTGGGCCGCAGCGCCGCATCTGCGTCCACTTAAGCTTTAGAGCTCAGAGACCAGGGCTTAGGGTTTAGGGTTTAGGGTTTAGGGTTTAGGGTTTAGGGTTTACAGAGCGCTGCTTCTAAAGCCGGAAGAGCCTCTTCAAACTCCTGCTGCGCCTCGTGCTGCAGCTGCTGCGCTGCTGCTCTGTGGCTGCTGACAATTGCTTCTTCTTCTTGAACTTTTTTCTTTTCCAAGTCCACAACTGCTTTGTCCGCCTCCACTTGCTGCTCGCAAACCCTAAACCCTAAACCCTAAACCCTAAACCCTACGCCCTAGGCGCTCGCGCTTTCTGCCGGCGCGCGAGCCCCGCTTGAGCCCCAAACCCTAGCTCCAGCCCCGAAACACCAAACCCTAAACCTCCGCCTCAAACCCTAAACCGCCGCATCAAACCCTAAACCCTCGCGTCAAACCCTAATCCCTCGATCCAAACGCTAAACCCTCGGTCTAAACCTTAAATCCTCGGTCCAAGCCCTAAACCCTCGGTCTAAACCCTAAACCCTCGGTCTAAACCCTAAACCCTCGGTCTAATCCCCAATCCCTCAGTCCAAACCCTAAATCCTCGCGTCAAGCCCTAAACCCTCGCATCACACCCTAAACCCTCGCCTCAAGTCTCAAACCCTCGCGCCAAACCCTAAACCCTCGTGTCAAACCCTAAACCCTCGCCGCCCTCTCACCTTCAGCAGGGCCTCGGCCTTGAGGTGCTTTTCCCTCAAAAAGGGCCCCAGCTGCTGCAGCTCCTGCTGCAGCAGCTTCACTTGTGCTGCTGCTGCTGCTATGTGCTGCACCCCCGCGCTGAATAGCTGCAGCCGCCGACTCAGGGCTTCGCGGCGCTCGGCCAGCAGCTGAACGCAGCGCAGCAGCGAGGGTTTAGGGTTTAGGGTTTAGGGTTTGGGGGTTGGGGTTTGGAGGTGGGGCTGCGAAGAGAGCGGCAGTTTGGGGGCGCGGGCGAGGGTTTAGGGTTTGCGAGTGCGGATGGGCGATCGGCCGTTCGACGTGCACCAGGGTTTAGGGTTTGGGGTTCAGGGTTTAGGGTTTACGATTGTGAACAAGGAAATGAGGTTTAGGAAGGCTTTGGGGGTCACGTAAACCCTTTTTCCTTCTCTTTCTAAAAAGGCAGCAGCTTCTGCTTCTGCGCTGAGGTGTATGTTCACGCAGAGCTGCGAGAGTTTGCTTTTGTGCTGCTGCTGCTGCTGCTGCAGCAGCAGCTGCTGCTGCTGCTGCTGCAGCCGCTGCTGCTGCGCCTCCGCGCTGAGCTCCTCCGCCTCCCCGTGCTGCTGCTGCTGTTGCTGCTGCTCCTGCTGTTGCGGCAGCTGCAGCTGGGGCAGGTCTGCTGCAGCAAAGAGGTGAGCAGCAACAGCAGCAAGAGGTGTGGGGCCCCACACTTCAAAATAATGAGCAGCAAATGCTTTTGTTAATCCCGGAAATAAACGAAGTCTTCTTCTAAGGGCCCCCCCAACAGGAGAAAGACAAATGCAAACCCTCAGCCTCTTCAGCACATTCTCTCTGAAAACACGCAGCGCGCTCTCGCTGCTGCTGCTGCTGCTGCTGCTGCTGCTGCTGCTGCTGCTGCTGCTGCTGTCGCGGGGCGCGGGGGAGGCAGAGAGGTCCCCTACAATCGTCTCCACTGCCTCTGGGTCTAGCAGCCCTTCTACCTGCGCGCCAAATCCTAAACCCCAAACCCTAAACCCTAAACCCTAGACCCTAAACCCTAAATCCTAAACTCTCAAGCTTACAACTTACAACTCACAGTGCGAGTACCGAAGACGGGTGCTAGCTGGGTTAGTCACCAGCTGCTGACGCGCAAACCCCAAACCCTAAACCCTAAACCCTAAACCCTAAACCCCAAACCGTAGACCCTTAACTCCAAACCCTAAACCCTAAACCCTAAACCCTAAGCAGCACCTCTCCAGTGTTTGCCACTGCATCTGCGTCCCCCAGAATTCTTTCATCTAAAATTTGGCTCTCATTCAGCAGCAGCAAAGTGTCTTTTCCTGCTGCTAGGCCTGCGCCCAGCATTGCTGCTTTCAGGTCTTCTCGGAATTTGCCCAGCGCGCTGCTGCTGCTGCTGCCGCTGCTGCTGCTGCTGCTGCTGCCGCTGCTGCCGCTGCTGCTGCTGCTGGCTTGGGAGGGGGTCGCAGCCCCAGCCACAGTGTGGTCGCCGCCGCCGCTGCTGCTGCTGCTGCTGCTGCTGGCGCTGCTGCTGCTGCTGCTGGGCTGCTGCTGGGGGCTGCCCCAGGGCGCCTCTGAAGTGTCTTTGTCTTCCATGGCGTGACACACGAATTCCTTCTGAGTTCGACAAAAACCCGCATTTAGGGTTTAGGGTTTAGGGTTTAGAGTTTAGAGATTTAGGATTTGGAGCTTAGCGTGTAGCCACTTATGAATTAACCAATTATTTTTAAATTAGCTTAACACTCAATCAATTAAAGGTTATTTGATTAACAAGCAAGTACTCATTAATTATTTAAAAAGTCAAAAAGACAATTAAATAATTATGCAATTACTAAATAATTAATTACATATCCGATTAATTAAATAATTAATTTTTTAATGTATAATTAGTTATCTTTCCAATTAGTTTAATAATTACTTGGCAAATTAATTATTCAATTAATTAGATGGAAAGTGAACAGTTAATGGCTTATCTAATTACGAAATTAATTAATTAATTAATTAATTAATTAATTAATTAATTAGTTAATTAATTACCTAATAAACAAATTAATTATTTATATTAATAAATTGACTTATCTGCTTACCCATTTATTAAGTAATTAAATAATTTAAAAAAAACTAATTGATGAATAATGAATTAACTAATTAGCAAATCAATTATCCTTCAAAAGACAATTGCAAAAACAAATAACAATTAAAATAAATAAATCAATTAAACAATTAAACAGTCAAAACAATTAAATATTGAAACATTATACAGTTAAAACGATTAAAACAAATAAAACAAACAATTAAAACAAATATAACAATTAAATAATTAAAACAATAAATAATTAAAACAAGTAAACAATTAAACATTAAAACAATGAAACAATTAAAACAATTAAAAAAACAGAACAATAAAACAATTAAAACAATAAACAATTAAAACCACAAAAATAAAAATGGATAATGAGGGTTTGCTTTGCTGCAGCAAACGAAACTAACCAGCAGCAAACCCCTAATGCATGCAGCAAGTTTCGCGCTGCTGCTGCGGCCTGTTGCAGCAACTCCGAGCAGCAGCAAATTGCCAGGTTGCTGCTTGAGGTGTCTAGACACTGCAGCAATTCGAGTGACGGCGTCGGGGAAGAAGACGAGGGCGGCGAGGGGCGCTGCTGCCGCTGCTGCTGCTGCTGCGGGGCCCGCTGCTGCTCCCACTGCTGCTGCTGCTGCTGCTGCTGCTGCTTCTTCCCGGTACAACTGCAGCACCTTCAGCAGCTGCTGCCACGGGGGGGCTTCGGTGTATCTGCTTTGCCCTGGGGTGAACCAGTCGCCCCACAAGTTGTGGGGCGCAGCAGCTGCTGCTCCCTGCTGCCTTGCTGCTGCTGCTGCTGCTGCTGCTGCTGCAGCAGAATAAAACAACTTCCGAGATGCCAAGTCCTTCATTTCCCTCTCCAACCACTCCCGGTCTTCTCCACACATCAGCCGGTCGCCGAAGGTCCGCGTGCACTCGTGCAGCCACAGCCTGCGCAAACCCTAAACCCTAAACCCTAAACCCTAAACCCTAAGCCCTTGACCTCAGAGTCTTGGCCTTGCATCCGTAGAGCCGGCGCACCTTTTAGCAGCAGATTTGCTGCAGCGTCCAACCAACCTCAGCCCCCGGCCGCCCCAACCCTAAACCCCAAACCCTAGACCCTTCACCCTAAACCCTAAACCCTAAACCCTAAACCCTAGGCGCACCTGACGAGGGCGTTTCTGGGGGCAATGGCGTCTGCGTCTGCTGCCACTAAACCCTGAAATAAACTTTTGAGATCTCTGAAGTTGAAAATGTAAGAAGGGCGAGAAGGAGTTGGCAGCAGCGTCTCCTTCACTTGCTTGTACAACTCTGCACAAACCCTAAACCCTAAACCCTAAACCCTAAACCCTAAAGGATAAGCCGGATACCCTAAACCCTAGCTTGTGCAACAGAAAACCCTGCACATCTCATGACACAGTCAGGTCTGTGTTAAGCCGCGAAGACGCCCTCAGCATTTGGGCTAGGGTTTAGGGTTTGTGATAATGGTTTAGGGTTTAGGGTTTAGGGTTTGAGGTCTGGAGACTTGCCGATGCTTGCATCAACAACGGCTTTGGCCTGGACGCGCAGCTCTGGCTTCACTCCCTGAAGGATTTTAAATCGGAAACCCTAAACCCTAAACCCTAAACCCTAAACCCTAAACCCTAGCTCCTTGCATCTTCCGCACCCAGATTCTCCCCCCCTGCAGCTACTAGCCCTTCCCTATCCCCATCAGGGCTCCCTAATCAGCACCTACGGCTCCCACTTTACGGTTTAGGATCTAGGGTTTAGGGTTTAGGGTTTGGGGTTTAGGGTTTACGGAGTGGGCGAAGTGGGCGTCTAGGAGAGTCAAGAAGAGTTTTTGAGAAGAAAATTCATCAGGTTCATTTATGAAGATGGAGAAGAAGTGTCTAGACAGTCGAGGAGACAGAGGGTCTCTTGCTGCTGCTGCTGCTGCAGAGAGCAGCAGCAAAACCCTCTCCAAACCCTTCCAGTGCATGCGCTTGCGGTCGTACAAACCCTAAACCGCAAACCCTAAACCCTAAACCCTAAACCCTAGTCAGAAGCCGAAAGCCCTGGCAGCATGAAACTCTCAAAAGGCAAAGAATGACCACAGGCCTCTCAGCAAGTCGCAGTCAGGGAGCGCCACGAAGTAGGGTTTAGGGTTTGGGGTTTAGGATTTAGGGTTTAGGGTTTAGGGTTTCATTACATTGAACTCCTGAATTTGCCTGAGAAGCTCGGAGGTTGGCTGGGAACCAAAAGGGTCTGGAAGAGGGAGGTTTGCGTCGTCAATCCAAACAATGCAGTCTTGAGTCCCGGGAGGCCCTAGCTGCAGCAA
>NW_013541469.1:0-31644 GCF_000499545.2 Eimeria tenella
TGCTGCTGCTACTTCCTCTGCACCTGCTGCTGCATCGCCCGCAGCTCGCGGCACTGCTGCTGCTGCAGCACGCATCCGGACTTCCCTTCCCGGGGACTTGCTCGGCTGCTGCTGCTGCTGCTGCTGCTGCTGCTGGTCAAGCAACTTAGGGATATGCTTCGGGCTGGGAGTTCTGGCAGCAGCAGCAGCAGCAGCAGCAACTTCTTCCGTCGAAGGTGAAGCCAAGGGGGCCCCCTGGGGCCCCCTAGAGAACTTCAAATTGGGGCCCCCAAAGGGGTTTCCCCAGGGCCCCCCTGTGGGTCTTGTGTCGCCTGCGGCGGCGACAGGAGGCCAGTTCTTGCTGATGCTGCTACTGCTGCTGCTGCTTTGTTTGCTGGCGTTGCTGTTGCAGTTAGGCTGCTGCTGCTCTCCCCACAGCAGCCCCAGAAGCCCCTCAGGGGCCCTGGGGGCCCCCTGCTGCTCCCTCCGGGGGCCACCGTGGCTCCCCCCTTGTTGCGCCTTTGGGGCCCCACCACTTGCTGCTGCTGCTGTTGCTTTTGCTGCTGCTGCTGCTGCTGCTCGACTGGTTTTCACGGCTGAGACGAAGAGGCCCCCTGGCCGCCTCAAAGAGCTCTCTGGGGGGCCCCCGGGGGCCCCCCGTAGCTGCTGCTGCGGTGAAGAGGGTCGAGTGGCTGCTGCGCTCGCGTCTCTGCTGCTCCTGCTGCTGTTGCTGTTGCTGTTGCTGCTGCTGCTGCTGAATGGGTTGGGGCTTAGGAAGAAGGTGGCGGGCACTGGCTGCAGCAAATCGCCCTCGTGGTCTAGCCGCACGGAGCTCGCGGCCACGGCATGCCTCGCTGCTGCTGCTGCAGGCTCACCTGCTGCTGCTGCTGCTGCTTCTGGGAAGGAGTGGGCCTCGAGCTCCTCAGGACTTGCAATGAAAAGAGAAGTCCACACCTCCTCTGGGGGCAGCGGGGGGGCCCCCCGGGGGCCCCGGAGCTCGGGGCAGTCGCAGCCGCGGAGACTTGCTGCTGCTGCTGCTGCTGCTGGCGATGCTGCTGCTGCCGCTGCGTCGTGGTCTATTGGGGCGTCTCCTGCTGCAGGGGCTAGCTGCCCGCGCTGCTGCTGCCGGCTCATTCGCTAGGCTGGGGGTCCATGGGGTGTCTGTCCACCTGCTTGCTGCGGAAGTGCTGCTCACAGTGCAGCGGGAGCAGCAGCAGCAGCAGCTGCTGCTGCAGCAGCAGCTGCTGCCGCAGCAGCGCCGTCGATGCTTCTCAGGGCCCTCGGCTGCTGCTTGTCTCCAGCAGCAGCAGCTGCACAGCCGCTGCTGCTGCAGGTAGCATTTAGGCAGAAGCAGCAGCAAAAACGAAGAGGCAAAACACAAACGCAAACAAAGCAGCAGCAGCAGTAGCAGCAGCAGCAGCAGCTCCAGGGTCGAGGCGGCTCGCCGTCGGCTGCGGGCAAGGAGCTTAAGGGCAGCAAGTAAGAAAAAGGAGATGAGACAAAAGGACTAAAGGAAGCAAAAGCTGAAAAGGAAGCAAGTATCTCCCTCACGCACACCCAAAATCGACTCCTGCTGTTGCTGCTGCTGCTGCTGCAATTGCTGCTGCAGCAGCAGCAGCAGCAACTGCAGCAGCAACAGCAGCGCCACGGGTGCTGCTGCAGCAGTTGGAGGCAATCTAATACATCCCCCGCCATAAAACAGCATTTATAATATTTGACTCATTTGCTTTTCAGCAAATCCTCTTTTGCTGCTGCTGTTCCTGCAGCCCGTTGCTGCTGCGCGCGAGACGAAAGCAGCAGCAAAACCACAGCAGCAGCAGCAGCTGCTGCTGCTGTTGCTGCTGCTGCTGTTTCTGCAAATTAATTATGCTTCTGAGTTAATGTTGATTTAATGAAAACGAAATTTAGCGAAAAATTTCCCAGGGGGCTGCTGCAGATGCAGCAACAGACTCAGAAGCTGCCGGGATGCCGGTGGACTTTAATAAATTTAATTAAATTAATCACAATTAAATTAAATTAAATCAATTTAATTCATTTACAAACTCAAAATCCCCTTTTCTGCTGCTCCCTGGCCCCAGGCACCCGCAGCCAGAGGCGACAGCCGAGGCGGCCGGTTGATAGTTTAGGAGTTGAAAATAAATAAAAATAAATAAAAATAAATAAAAATAAATAAAGAAATAAAAATAAATAAAGATAAACAAAGATAAATGGCAGTGAAGTATGGTGAGAATTGGAAGCAAGAAGTGGCAGAGAATTTGCTCGTTTTTTCGCTTCCAGGGCATGGGATTTAGGATTAGGGTTTAGGGTTTAGGGTTTACGAGGAAGGTCGCCTTCGATGTGTTGGATTTTCAACTTTATATCTCTTTCTCGTGCCCGCAGACCACTTCAAGCAAGCCTCCCCCAAACCCTAAACCCTACACCCTAAACTCCTGAACCCTAAAACCTTAAACTCTGAAGCCCAAACCCTAAACCCTCGCAGGGGGTTGTGCTTTTTGCATCTGAGGCTTTGATAATGCAGCAACAGGGTTTATGAACTTCAAATCCATTTTGATGCTTTTGTTTATTTGAGAAGGGTTTTGCATGCAACTATCTGCGACAAATCGACTAAACCCTAAACCCTAAACCCTAACAAACCCTAAACCCTAATAAACCCTAAACCCTAAACCTGCGGAGCCCTTTTTGTCGCGTCTTTGTCGACTCTGCAGCCACTAAACCCTAAACCCTAAACCCTACACCTTAAACCCTGGACCGTAAACCCTAAACCCTAAACCCTAAACCCTGAAATACATGCAAGCACAGACCAAATTTGGAAGGAAGTGAAATGCAAAATTAAATTAAATTAAATTAAATTAAATCAAATTAACTTAAATTAAATTAAATTAAATCAAAATGCACTTTTATTTTTCTTTAAAGTGAAAATTTCATTGCAAGCCTTTTAAGCTGCTTCACTTACTTTTAATTCTTTTCTTTACTGTATTTATTTTTAATTTTTAATTTTTAATTCATTTTTATTTCCCGCTGCTGCAGCTAATTAATTCACCCCCGGAAGCCCCCCCTGCAGCTCCAGCTAGCCACGGCTAGCAACAGCGCAGCTAGCTGACATTCTTCATAGGCGGCTAGCTAGCTAGCTAGCTAGCTGGCTAGCCAGCGGTCCGCTTGTGTAGCTAGCTAGCTAGCTAGCTAGCTACTGGTGGCTGGTTGGAAGGCTACCGAGCTAGCTAGCTACCTTTCAGGAGAGCTAGCTAAGCACTTACGCAGGCAGCTAGCTAGCTAGCTAGCATCAAGGGCAGCTAGCTAGCTACTTTTGAAGGCAGCAGCCTGGTCCTTTGTGACTGTAGCTAGCTAGCCATTTACATGAATGGCTAGCTGAGCATTTATAGTCCAGCTAGTCCTCTAGCTAGCCAGCTTAAAGGGCAGCTAGCTAGCTATGTGAAAGGACGGCTAGCTAGCTACGTGAAGGCCCAGCTAGCTAGCAGCTAGCTAGCAGCTAGCTAGCGGCTAGAAGGCCAGCAGCTGCTATTGCAGCCACTGCTGCAGCAACTGCAGCAAAGCTTGCAGCAGCACCTCCTGCTGCTGCTGTGGAAGCAGCAATATGGCCACTTAAATTCGAATTGGTTCGATTCCCCTCACTGCAGTATGCCAGCTAGCCACATAGCTGGCTAGCTGCTCCCAGCTAGCCAGCTAGCTGCTCCTAGCCAGCTAGCTGGGCCTCTTTTGGGTCAACGTCGCCTAGCTAGCCAGGCTAGCTAGCTGGCCCCGTTGTAGCTAACTAGCTGAAATGCCTGGCTAGCCACCAGCAAATCATTTGAATTGGTATTTAAATATTAAATACAACAAAATTAATTAATTAATTAATTAATTAATGTCTTGAACAAACTGCAACACACGCCTGGGGGGCGCCTCTCCCTAGGGGCCCTGGGGGGCCTCTCAGGGGGCCCCCTGGGGGTCCCGAAGGTCTTAAAGGGGCCCCCCAGGGGCCCCCCTTAGACCTTTTTAGAGACATTTTTCTGCTTTTTTAAGGGCATTAAATGAAGATTAAATAAAAGTAAATAAAAAGGATTCTAATTTGTCTTTTAATTTCATTTTGCTGCCGAGAGAAGGGAAGAAGAGTTCCCGGCCTGGCGGGTCTGGAGGCGCCAGGCGGCAGCAGCGTGTAGTTGAGGGTTTTTAGCCTCCGAATTTGAATTTAAATCCTTTTAATTGATTTATAATAATTATTTTTATAAATATTTTTTCTTTTTTCAGAAAAAAGAGTTCATGGAGTACCGCTAAAAGCCGGGTGCCCCCAGAAACACGTTTGCTGCCACCCCCGCCTTCTGCTGCTGCTGCGGGGCCCCTGCAGCAGCAATGGGCCCCTGGACGCTCTCAGCAGCAGCAGCTGCTGCTCTCCGGCGGCAGGCTAGCAGCAGCAACAGCAGCAGCAGCGGCAGCGGCGAAGTGCCATCTTCTCCGTGCTCCGGTGCTGCTGCTGCTGCCACCGCAGCTCCCACAGCAGCAGCAGCAGCAGCAGCAGCAGCGCCGGAACCTATCCTTGTGACGTGCCGCAGCACCGGCAGCAGCTGCGCAGCCACAAGGGGCCCCCCGTGGGGCCCCCCAGGGGGGGCGTGGGTGGGGCAACTTGAGGGTATTAGAATTTCTTTTCCTTTTGAACCTTATGCTTCTCAGAAGCAGCTAATTGCTGCTGCTGCTGCTGCTTGTCTAGAGGGGCAGCACGCGCTGCTGGAGAGCCCCACGGGCACTGGCAAGACCCTCTGTTTGCTGGCAGCAACTCTCGCGGTGCAGCAACAGCAGCAGCTGCTGCTGCAGCAGCAGCTGCTGCGCAGCCCCAACGCCCTCCAAAGAGCTGCAAACAGCCACCTCCCCTGGATGCACCTGCAGCAGCAGCAGCAGCAGCAGCCTGTGGTGGGGAAGATCCTGTATGCTTCAAGAACTCACGGGCAGCTGCAGCACGTAATGGAAGAGCTGCGAAAGACTTCTTATGCTGCTTCGGGGGCCCACAACGAGCTGCTGCAGCAGCTGCGGCAGCAGCAGCAGACGCAGCAGCAGCAGCAGATGCAGCTACAGCAGCACAAACAGGAAAAACGAAAACACTCTTCCGTCGTCGGCTGGAGCGCCTTAGCCCCAACCCCGCCACCTGCTGCTGCTGCTGCACCTGCTGCTGCTGCTGCACCTGCTGCTGCTGCTGCAGTGAAGACCCCGCCAACCGAAGCAGCAGCAGCAGCAGCAGCAGCACCAGCAGCAGCAGGCCGCGTCAAACTAGAACCCGCAGCAGCAGCAAAGCCGGACGAGAAGCCGCCGGGCCCTCTTCCATCGCCCGCGGCATCCGCAGCAGCTGCTTCCGCCCCCGCAGCAGCAACAGCAGCAACAGCAGCAGCAGCAGCAGCAGCAGATCGGCAGCGGGGCCTGCGGGTTTGCGTGCTGGCCTCTAGAGACCATTTGTGTGTAAATGAGTCTTTAAGAAACTTCAAGGGGGCGGCCCTCGTCAGGGCCTGCAGGCAAAGAGTCAGGGCCCAGGTAAGCTGCTGCTGCTGCTGCTGCTGCTGCTGCTGCTGCTGCTGCTGCTGCTGTGGCTGCTGTGGCTGCCGCTGGTGGTGGCGGTGTCGCTGTTGCTGCTGTTGATGGTGGTGTTGTCCTTGCTGCTGCTGCAGTTGTCGCTGCGGCTGTTGGTGCTGCTGCTGCTGCTGCTGTTGCAGCAGCAGCGACAGCAGCAGCGCCTGCAAGCCTTTCCCCCTTGCACCATATGCAGCCAGCTAGCCAGCTAGCTAGCTGCCTAGCTAGCTAGCGAACGAGTTAGCTGCAGCAGCTGCAAGCGAGCTGCTGCTGCTGCTGCTGCTGCTGCTGCTGCTGCTGCTTGCAGGCCTGCGGCTTTTATTTGGGATTAATTAGACAAAAAGATTTGCTTCTGGAAAAAGTCTTTTCCTTCCCTGGGGGCGGACTCGACATTGAAGAGCTGAAAACCCTAGCCACCACTGTAAACCCTAAACCCTAAACCCTAAACCCCTTTGTTGACACAAATGCCTAGACCCTAAACACTCGGCATTAAAGACCAGAGCATAAAAGCTAAACCCCAAACCCTAAACCCTCGGGCCTGAGAAGGCAACGTTTGGTTGCTGCTGCAGCAGCGGAAGACGGTCTTCTACATCAACAGCAGCAGCAGCAGCAGCAGCAGCAGCAGCAAATGATGTGTGGCTTTGTCTCTTTTTGTTCAGGGGGACTCTCCCTTTTGTCCCTTTTACCTCTCGCGAGAGGCCCAGACGAAGGCGAATTTGCTGCTGCTGCCTTACAGCTACCTCTTGGCGCCCCAGGCCAGCAGCAGCAGCAGCAGCAGCAGCAGCAGCAGCAGCAGCAGCAGCAGCGGCAGCAAACTCCTCAGTCCTGAGGCCCTCTCAAACGCCCTCGTTGTGATCGACGAAGCCCACAACATAGAACGCGTGCGCCTCTCTAGCTAGCCACTAGCTAGCCACAGCTAGCTACAGCTAGCCACAGATAGCTACAGCTAGCCACAGCTAGCCACAGCTAGCCACAGCTAGCCACAGCCAGCCACAGCTATTCACGGCTAGCTACAGCTAGCCACAGCTTGCTACAGCTAGCTGCAGCTAGTTACAGCCAGCCAGCCACAGCTAGCCACAGCTAGCCACCGCTAGCTACGGCTGGCTACAGCTAGCCACAGCTAGCTACGGCTAGCCACAGCGAGCTACAGCTAGCCACGGCTACAAAAGCTGAGACTTGAAAGAATTAAAAGTAAAGGAATAAATAAATAAGTAATCAAACCAAATAGAATAAATAAAATAAATAAAATAAAGAATTGAATTGCCTCTTGAACTACGCAGGTTGCAGAAGACAGCTTTTCTTTCTCGCTGCGGCAAGTGACCCTAGCGCGCTGCCTTGCTGCGCTGCAGCAAGTTGCTGCTGCTGTTTGCCAAGAGACTGAAGCAGCAGCAGCAGCAGCAGCAGCAGCAGAAGGAGCAGCAGCAGAAACAGCTGAACTCCCCTCCCTTGCTGCTGTCTACACACTCGCGCAAAGCGTGCAAGCGCTGGACAAGTGGCTGGCAGAGGTGAGGCAGCAGCAGCAGCGGCAGCAGCAACAGCAGCAGCTGCAGCAACAACAGTAGCAGCAGCAGCAGCAGCATCAGCAGCACCTGCTTGGCTCTGTGCTGCTGCTGCTAATCCAGGATTTACCTCTTTAAAATTTTGCTGAGTCTAAATTTGCTTTTGTCCTCGTTTTTGTCTTTCGTTCACTCCGCTTATTTGTATCTTCCTGCTGCTGCTGCTGCTGCTGCTGTGTGCGTGCAGCTGGAGCTGCTGCCTGCAGCAGCTGAGATCTCCACGCCGCACGTGCTGTTGTCCCTCCCAGAGTTTGCGCCTGCTGCTGCTGCTGCTGCTGCTGCTGGGCAGCAGCGACGGAGACACTTGAAAGCTGAAGTCCAAGAAAACAAAGAGCCGCCAGTCCAGGGCTTTTTTGGCTTTGCAGCCAGAGAGCAGCTAATCGAAACCCTTGACAGGTAGCAGCAACAGCAGCAACAGCAGCAGCAGCAGCAGCAACAGCAGCAGCAGTAGTAGTTGCTGCATTAATAGTAATAGTAGTAGTGGGGGGAGCAGCAACATTAGCAGCGGCAGGGGCAGCAGTGGGGGCAGCAGCAGCAGCAGCAGCAGCAGGAACGGCAACAGTAGGGGGGAAAACAGCAGCAGCAGCAGCAACAGCGACAGCGTACTAGCAGCAGCAGTAGGATCAGCAGAAGCAACAGCAACGGTGGAGGCGGCAGCACCAACAGCAGCAAAAGCAGCAGTAGAAGCAGCGGAAGCAGCAGCAGATTTTGCCACTGCTTCTGGAACGGTAGCAGCAGCAGCAGCAGCAACAGCAGCAAATGCCGTAGCGGCGCATCGGCAGCAGCAACATCAACTAGCCAATTATTTAGCCACTTAGCTGTCTAGCTAGCCACACAGCTAGCTAGTGAGTCACCCAGCTAGCTAGCTAGCCACCCAGCTAACTAGCTAGCTAGCTAGCTAGCTAAACAACTTCCCAGCTAACTAGCTAGATAGATGGCTAGCCAGATAACCAGCTAGCCAGCTTGCTAGCTGGCTAGGTAGCTGGCTATCCAGCTAGCTAGATAGCTAGCTAGATAGCTAGCCAGCTAGCTAGCTAGCTAGCTAGCCACTGCAGACACTAAATGGCCTGCGCCTTTTCGGGCCACCACCTCGTCCATCTATCTCTCTGTTTTCCCATTAAGAAATAAGCAAATAAATAAATAAGCAATTAATTAATTAATTGATTAATTAATTAAAATAAATAAATAAATTGATTAATTAATTAAAATAAATAAATAAATAAATAAATGGTTATCTGTGTTCAGGTGTATCGGCATGTTGGAAATGAAAAGCCCTTTGGGCGACGAAAGCAGAAGTCCTTTGCTGGAGGCAGCAGCAGCGCTGCAGCAGCTCAGAGACGCAGCAGATGTTAGCTGCTGCTGCTGCTGCTGCTGTTCTTGCTGCTGCTGCTGCTGCTGTTCTTGCTGTTGCTGCTGCCGCTGTTGCTGTTCTTGCTGCTGCTGTCGCTGTTGTTCTTGCTGCTGCTGCTGCTGCCGTTCTTGCTGCTGCTGCTGCTGCTGCTGCTGCTGTTCTTGCTGCTGCTGTCTTTGTCCTTGCTGCTGCTGCTGCTGTCCTTGCTGCTGCTGCTGGAGGAGCGCCGCTGCTGCTGTTGCGCTGGCGCTGCGTTGCGCCTGCTCCTCACAGCCGCAGCTACGCTGCTGCTGCCGCTGCTTTTGCTGCTGCTGCTGCTGCTCTTGCTGCTGCTGCTGCTTATGGGGCTGCTTTAAAGTCAACTAAGTATAATTAAGGAGCAGCAGCAAATTGTTTTGCTGCTGCAGGTTTTATTTGGAGAAACGACGGCGGCGCACGAAGAGGCCTTTCAGGTGTACGTACACCCGGATGAAATGCACTTCGATTTGGAAAAAGAAGAAAAAGAAAAAAACAAAAAAGAAAGAAACGAAAATGAAGAAAACAAAGAAATAAAAAAGGAAAACAAAGCCGCATGCAGAGCCAAGTGAGTCGTCTTTTACTTATTTTATTTTATTTTTACCTCTTTATTTTCCTTTTCCTTTTTTAATTTCATTTTGTTTATTCTTTTGTCTCTTTTTGTCATTTTATCTTTTTGTTTTTTTTTGTCTTTTTTCTCCTCTTGTTTTTTTCTTTTTTGTATTTCGTACTAAAATGTCCTTCAATACAAAAGTAAATTGCTGCTGCTGTTACTGCTGCTGCTGCTGCTGCTGCTGCTGGAATTGCTGCTAGTGCTACCGCTGCCGAAGCTGCTGTTGGTGCTGCTGCTTCTGAATTGTTTCTGCTGCTGCTGCTGAAACTGCCGCTGCATCCGGAGTCGCTGCTGCTGCTGCCGCTGGAACTGCTACTGCTGCTGGAATCGCTGCAGCAGCAGCTGCAGCAGCAGCAGCTGGTGCAATTGTAATTCGATTATTTGAAATAAATATTTTTTTCCTTCTAGGGCAATTACAGTTCTTTGTCTTTCTGCTGCTCCTGCCTTCGCCGCTCTTGCCAAAAGAAACGTTCGCTCGGTCCTCCTGGCCTCAGGTTTGCTGCTGCTGCTGGTGCTGCTGCTGCTGCTGGTGCTGCTGCTGGTGCTCCTGCTCCTGCTGCTGCTGCTGCTGCTGCTGCTGCTCCTGCTGCTGCTCCTGCTGTTCCTGCTGCTCCTGCTGCTGCTGCTACAGAAGTTATTGCTGCTTTCGAAAATACAGCAACAGCTGGAGCCGCTGCTGCTGCTGCTGGACTTGTCGTTGCTGTTGCTGCTGAAATTGCTGCTGCTGCTTGTAAGATTGTTACTGCTGCTGCTGCTTTTGGTATCGCTGCTGCCGCTGCTAAAATTGCTGCTGCTGCAGCATTCACTGATTATATTATTTATTTATTTATTTATTTGTTTATTTATTTATTTATTAGGCACGCTGGCCCCCCTGGAGCCCCTTGCTGCTCGATTTGCTTCTCCATCTTTTTCGATTTCAAAATTCTTTGAGTCGCAGCACTTTGCTTCGCAGCAGCAGGTTTTGTCTTTGCTGCTTGCTGCAGCAGACCCCGACAAAGCAGCAGCAGACTGCAGCAGCAGCAGCAGCAGCGGCGGCGCGGGGGCGGCCGTGCTGCAGCAGCAGCAGCAAGAAGCAGCAGAGGCCGACAGCAAAAGCCACCAGCTGCTGGCCGTCTATAAGGTCAGGAAACAGACAAAGCTGCTGCTGCTGCAGTTGCTGCTGCTGCTGCTGCTTCTGCTGCTGCAGTTGCTGGTGCTGCTGCTGCAAGGGAATGGCAGCAGGAACTGCAACTGTGGCTGCTGCCGCTGTCGTTGCCATCGCTGTTGCAGCTGCTGTTGCAGCTGCTGCTGCTGCTGCCTCGCAGCTGAAAACACACAGCAAAGCCAATAAAAATAGGGAATAAAAGCCACTAAGGTCCATCAACTATTTAAATAATTAAATAATAGGTAATTAATTAATCAATTAATAAATCAATTGACGAATTAATTGATGAATTATTCGAAAAGTTTGCTGAATTGCTGTTGCTGCTGCTGTTGCTGCTGCTGCTGCTGCTGCTGCAGGGCAGGGAGAGCAGCAACTACTTGCGGGCCTTCAGCGCGTCGCTGCTGCGTCTCTCTCGCGGGATTTTTGGAGGAATTTTAGTTTTTGTGTCTTCTTACAGTCAACTTGAAGGAATAATTAATTTCTTTAAATCAGAAGCAGGCAGCAGGTGGTTTGCTGCTGTTGCTGCAGCAAAAGCCGTCTTTGTAGAGCCCAGAGCAGCAGCAGAACTCCCCAAACTGCTGTTGCAGTTCAAGCAGCACATTGACAAAGATGCTGCAGCCCTTAGCCACACATGCAGCAGCAGCAGCAGCAGCGGCAGCAAACGCACGACCGGGGCCATTCTCCTGGCTGTCTGCAAGGGCAAGATCGCTGAAGGTAATAACACTAAAAGCCGCAGCAGCAGCAGCAACCGCAGACGCAACAGCAACAGCAACATCAGCAGCAACAGCAGCAGCAAAAGTAACAGCAGCAGCAGCAGCAGCAGCAGCAACAGACGCCACAGCGCAG
Organism: Eimeria tenella; assembly: GCF_000499545.2. NCBI lineage: Eukaryota > Apicomplexa > Conoidasida > Eucoccidiorida > Eimeriidae > Eimeria > Eimeria tenella. The sequence goes on from NW_013541469.1 coordinate 11,055, forward strand.
CACAGCAGTCCCTTCACCCAGCCACAACTGCAGCCGCACCTGCAACTGCAACTACCACTCCTGCTGCATTTCTGCTGTTGCTGCTTTTCTGCTGCTGCTGCTGCTGCTGGCTTTCTGTAACTGCTGCCTTTTTGCTGCTGCTGCCTTTCTGCTGCTGCTGCTTTTCTGCTTCTTTTCTGCTGCTTTCCTGTTGCTTTTCCTCCGCATTTCTGCTTCTGCTTCATTTCGACTGCTGCATTTCCTGCTGCTGCATTCCTGCTGCTGCTTCTGCATTCCTGCTGCTGCTGCTGCTGCTGCTGCTGCTCAGGGCTGGACCTGGGGGACTTGTACTGCCGCTGCGTTTGCGTCTTTGGAATTCCTTTTGCTTCCTTGCGGGACCCTCGGGTGCAGCTGAAGCGGCGCTTTTTGAATGAACAAGTAATAAATAAATAAATCAATAAATCAATAATAAATAAATAAATAAACAAATATATTTAATTGTTGTTATTTGTCTTTTGGTTTTTCTATTTGCTGCTCCCCAGCATGCAAAAGACCCCAAGGGCCTCTCAGGCAGCGAGTGGTACACCCAGGAAGCAATCAGAGCTGTCAACCAGGTGCTGCTGCTGCTGCTGCTGCTGCGGTTTCTGCTGCTGCTGCTGCTGCAGTTATCTCTGTGTTTCTTGCTGCTGTTGCTGCTGCAGCTATCCCTGTGCTTCCTGCTGCTGTTGCTGCTGCAGTTGGCTTCGCTTTTGCGGCGACTGCTGCAGTCATTGCTGCTGCTGCTGCTGCTGCTGCTTCTGTCAGCGTTGCAAGCGTACTTTTGCTGCTGTTATTTACTCTCCAAAATGTGTCTACAGCAGCACTCCAGCCCTGCTACTACTGCTGCTACCGCTGCTGCTGCTGCTACTGCTACTGCTGCTGCTGCTGCTGCTGCTGCTTCAGGCTGTGGGTCGCGTGTGTCGGCATAGCAAAGACTTCGGGCTGATTGTCTTGGCGGACTGCAGGTGGGCAGCAGCAGCTAAACAGCAAAATGAAAAAGATTGAATAAATAATGAATAAATAAACAAAAATGAATAATAACTTGATCTAGTTGTTGTGTTTGCTGCTGCTGCTGCTGCTGCTGCTGCTGCTGCTGCTGCTGCTGCAGATTCGCGCAGCCGGCGATGAGGCGGAGCCTTTCTTGCTGGGTGCGGTCTCAGCTGTCGCCGCCGCTGGAGCTGGCAGCAGCAGCAGCAGCAGCAGCGGCATTTTTTGCTGCTGTTCCTGCGGCACTTCGAGATGCAGCAAACAGCAAACTCAAAGAGGAGATTGGCTGCAGCTATCCCGCTGCTGCTTTTGACTGGCAGCAGCTCGAGAGAGCAGCAGGGCCGCTGTATCTTGCTGCTGCTGCTGCCACTGCGGCAGCGAGCCAGCTGCTGAACCCTGCAGCAGCAGCTGCTGCTGCTGCTGCTCGTAGGGACGCCAGTGGGAATAAGCAGCAGCAGCTGCTGCAGCAGACGAAGGCGCTGCTGGGCAAGACTGCCGCCACACAACTGGAGGGAATAGCAGCAGCAGAAGCAGCAGCACAACAATGCAACAGCAGCAGCAAAGATGGGGCGGAAAGCGCAGCAGCTGCAGAAGCTAGCGCGGCACGCAGAAGGCATTTGCTGCTGCAGCAGCAGGGCGCAAGGCCCCTTAAGAGAAGAGCAGCACCAGCCGCAGCAGCAGCAGCAACTCAGAAAAGAGGGCCCCCATCTTCTTGTTTAGTGGCACTAACAAATGCAGCAATAGGGTTTGCTGCTGGCAGCAAGCCAGCACCAGCACCAGCGCCAACAGCAGCAGCAGCAGCTCAGCAGCAGCAGCAGCAGCAGCAGCAAGCGCCCCAAGATGAAGGCGCGCGCGCCCAGTGCCCCCCAGAGGACACAGCCGAAGGTTCTTCTCAAAGCAGCAGCAGCAGCAGTAACAGCGGCAGCAGCAGCAGCAACAGCAGCAGCAGCAGCAGCAGCAACAGCAGCAGCACCAACAGCAGCAGCAGCAACAGCAGCAGCAGCAGCAGCGATGTTAGTCGCGAGTCCGCGCGGGACACAGGGCGGCAGCTGCTCCAGAGCCTCAAGGAAGAGCTGCAGGAGGCTTACCCAGCCTTTTGCCTGATGCTGAAGCAGCTCTCTGCTGTTAGGAAGCCACAGCAGCAGCAGCAGCACCAGCAGCAGCAGCAGCAGCAGTCCAAGGGTCTGCATAGGGGCAGCAGCAGCAACAGCGGAGCAGCAGCGGCGAGGCAGTACGCGGCGATCGTTGAGGCGATGTGCACCGCCTTGCTCGAGCGCCCTGCTGTTGCCGAGCAGCGGCAGCAGCAGCAGCAGCAGCAGCAGCAGAAGCTGGTGATGCGCGCAGCAACTTGACCTCGCCAGAGACGCACCCTGATGCTGCGCCCCACCCCACTGAGGGCCCAGCTGCTGCTCAGCAGCAGCAGCAAGAGCAGCAGCAGCAGCAAAAGCAGCAGCAGCAAGTCGGTGAATGCTTGATCTGCGCTACTGAGGGGACCCTGCTGCAGTCCATTGTGTGCGGGCATACGGCTTGCAAGGTATGTCACTGCTGCTGCTGCTGCTGCTGCTGCCGCTGCTGTTGCTGCTGCTTCTGCTGCTGCTGCAGCAACAGTAGCCTTTGCTGCGTGTTTTCTTCCCCAGGACTGCTGGGGGCGGCGGCTGGCTGAGGTCCTCGAGTGTCCATTATGCAGAAGGAGAGTGAGACACAAGTTCCTGCAGCCACTGCAGCAACAGCAGCAGCAGCAGGAATAGCAGCAGCAGCAGCAGAGATTCCAGCAGCAGCAGCACAGCAGCAGCAGCGGCAAGGATAGCAGCAGCAGCGGCAGGGATAGCAGCAGCAGCGGCAGGGAAAACAGCAACAGGAGCAGCAGGATTAACGAGCGGCGGCTACAGGGCTGTCCAGTAGCTGCTCTATGCAGCAGCAGCAGCAGCAACAGCAGCAGCAGCGGCAATAGCGGCAGCTGCTTTTGCCCCTCTGGGCTTCACTGAGCCTGCCGTACAATGGATTTGCATTGCCGCTCTTGCTACTGTTGCTGCTGCTGCAATTGCTGCCGGTGCTGCTGCAGCTGCCGCTCCTGCTGCTGCTGCAGCAACAAGGCAGCAGCGAAAAAGCATACAGCCATTTAGCTGCTTAGTCGCTCGCTGCTAACAATTCCTTTTTTCCTTTTATTTAGTTTAGTTTTATTTTATTTTGATCTTATAAAGGCCTGCCAGCCGCAGGCGAGTGTTGCTGCTGCTGCTCTTCTGCTGCTGCTGCTGCTTCTGCTGCTGCTCCTGCTGCTGCTCCTGCTGTTGCTCCTGCTGCTAATGCTGCTTCCTTCCTGCTGCTGCTACTGCTTTACTGCTGTTGCTACTGCTTTCGTGGTGTTGCTGCTGCTGTCTGCACTCGCCTCTACCTCTTGATCTGCCGTTGCTAGTTCTGCTTCTATTCGGGTTAATTTACATCAGCAGCAGCAGCTGCTGCAACGACAGCAGCAGCAGCAGCTGCTGCTGCTGCCATAGGGGCCTGCCCTTCAGTTTCTTTTAGAAGCCAAGCAGAACTTGACGTCACTTGATGACGCGTAGAGAATAAAACGCCAGCAAAAGCAACAGCAGCAGCAGCAGCAGCTGCTGCTGTTGCTGCATTTCCTTCGGTTGCCACTGGCGCGGCGCACTGCTGCACCAAGAGCAAGCAGCAGCAGCAGCAGCAGCAGCTGCAACAGCGGCAGCTGCTTATGCCCTCCCGTGCGCCTAGACAGGCGCTGTAGAGGTGCTGGACCCCACCTGCTGCTGCTGCTGCTGCTGCTGCTGCTTTTCTTTGTCTCTTTGCTGCAGAAACTCCTCATAAGACATTTTCACGTCAACGCTGCCGCTGTGCAGTAGCACAAACTCCCGAGTGCTTTTTCCAAAGCGCAGCGTGTCGCCCTCCCTAAGCAGCAGCAGCAGCAATAGCAGCAGCAGCAATAGCAGCAGCAGCACCAGTAGCAGCAGCACCAGTAGCAGCAGCAGTAGCAATTAGCGTGTAGTAGTGAGAGCGGGATGAGCAGTGGTAGCCATAGTAACGCAAGCAGTAGTAGCAGCAACACCACAGCAGCAGCAGCAGCAGCAATAGCAGCAGCAGCAGGGCTGTGGCTGCTCGCTTTAAGAATCTACGGATTAGCGTTTGTAGCAGCGAGAAAAGGATAAAGGGATTGAAGCACCTTTCTAGAAGTTGCAAGGGTTTAGAAATCAGAAAGTCTAGGGTTTAGGGTTTAGGGTTTAGGGTTTACCTGAGTTCTATATATCTTGCTGCTTCTACTCTTTCGTCGTTTAGATAAGTGCCGTTGGTGCTCTCCAGGTCTATTATGTAGGGCCTGTTCAAGCAACACAACCACCTGCTGCTGCTGCTGCTGTTGCTGCTGCTGCTGCTGTAGGGTGAGGCGAAGAGCAGCAACAAATAAAATGTTCAAAGTGGGGGAGACACACAAAATCAAACTACTAGGCACAAGAAGCACTTCGCTGCTGCTCTGCTGCTATTGCTGCTGCTGCTGCTACTACTACTGCTACTGCTACTGCTTCTCCTACTGCTGCTGCTGCTGCTGCTGCTGCTGCTGCACGTACACTACGTTGCCGAAGCGGCGCCTGTACTGCAGCACGGCGTGCTGCTTAGAGACTGTGGGGTGCAGCAGCAAAACGTCAGCAACCCTGTTGTCTTTTCCAAAGAGAAACCAAGAACGCCGGTGGATGTGCAGCACCTCTGCAGCAGCAGCAGCAGCAGCAGCGCAGCAGCAGCAGCAAGCAGGAACACGCAGCAGGTGCAGCGGGAAGCCGAACGCACGCAACAACAGCAGGAAAGAGGACAGACGCAGCAGCAGCAGAAGGCGCAGCAGCTGCTGCAGCAGCAACGGAGGAAATACAGCAGCAGCAACAACAACGAAAGTGCAGCAGCAGCAGCAGCAAAGCTGCAGCAGCAGCAGCACTAGGTGCAGCGAAGACGCGCGAGCGCAGCAGCGGCAACCAAACGAAGCGCAGCAAATTGAATCCAACATAACAAATAAATAGATAAATAAATTAAATAAATAAATGAATAAATATTTAAGTAAATGAAATAAATAAATAAATAAAGTACTTCCGGGCTCTTCGTCAGGAGAGGCGAGGCTTTTGCGGTGCTGCTTCTTGAATTGGTAAAGACGCCACTTCTTGTCCGGCAGGCTTTCGTCAGCAGGAGGCCCGTGCTGCAGCAGCAGCAGCAGCAGCAGCGGCAACAGCAGCAGCAGGGGAGAAGCAGCAGGAAGCGGCAGTAGAAGCACAGCAGCAGCAGCAGCACAGCAGATGCGAATTCACATGAGACGGCAGCAGCAGCACAGGCAGCATAGCAGCCAGAAGCAGCAGCAGCAGCAACAACAGCACAGCGTAACCCTGCTGCTGCTTCATAAACTGCTGCTGCAGATACCCTTGGGATTACTACAAGCAGCAACAGCAGCAGCAGCAACAGCGGAACATGCAACAACAACAACAGCAGCAACGGCAAAACAGACTACAACAACAACAGCAGCAGCTGCACCACCAGCTACTCTATGCAACAGCAGCAGCAGCCGCAGCAGCAGCAGCAGCAGCAACAGCAGCAGCACCTTAAGCGGAACGCCGTTTCTTTCCATTTGTGTTGCTGCTGCCTCTCCAGCGTCCTCCGCAAGCAGCCCAGAAGGTTCAAAGGTTGGCTTCAGCGCTGCAGCAGCAGCAGCAGCAGATGCAGCAGCAGATGCAGCAGCAGCAGGAGCCCGGGCAGTGGGCAGTCACCAACGCAGCACAGACGCAGCAGCAGCAGCAGCAAGAACAACAGCAGTTCAGCGGTAGCAGGAGCAACAACAGGTATAGCAGCAGCAGCAACAGGATTAACCGCAGAAGCAACCACCGGAAAAGCAGCAGCCTTTGCAGCAACCGCACTAGCAGCAGCAGCAGCAGCGGCAGCACCAAAGTACCGGGTTTGAATCTTTCTTGACTTTTGTCTCTTTCCTTTTTTTCTATCTCCTTTCCGCCCCACTCATAGTTTGCTGCTGCTGCTGCTGCATCTTCTTCGCGGCGTCTCCTTCTGCTTCTTGGTTCTTCTTTGGCTCTTTTTGCTGCTTCTTGTTTGCTTGCTGCTGCTGCTGCTGCTGCCAGTTCTGCTCGTGCTGCAGCAGCAGCAGCAGCTGTCGCCGAATCAAAGGCTTCTTCCTCCTTCACGCGCTTATACGAACCGCCATTTGCTGCTGCTGCAGCGGCAGCAGCAGCAGCAGGGGCCCCGCGCTGCGGGCTGCGGCTGCGCCATCTGGTCCGTGCTGCTGTTGCTGCTGTTGCTGCTGTGTCTTGCTGCTCCGGCTTTACATCCCAGCCCCCCCTATGGCTTCGGCTGCTGCTGCTGCTGCTGCTGCTATAAGAAGGGTAGCAGGACTCCTGCTTAGTCCGCTGCCATGAGCCAGGTGGCATTGTGTCTTGCCTGCTGCTGCTGCTGCTGCTGCTGCTGTGGCTGCTGCTGCGGTAGCTTTCGCCCCCCATCTTCTTGCTGTCACCCAGATCGGCTGCTTTCTCAGGGAAGGTTGCTGCTGCAGCTGCTGCAGCTGCTGCTGCTGCTGCCGCTGTTCGTCGCGCTGCGGCGGCTGCTGCGTTTGCTGCTGGTGCTCGCCACGCTGCTGCAGCTGCTGCTTGTTTTCTGCAGCCTTTTCTGCCGCTGCTGTGGCTGCCAGAGCCCACTGCTGCAGCGGCGCTGCAGCAACTCTCCACTCACACCCTAAACCCCCAGTCGTAGACCCTAAACCCTAAACCCTAAACCCTAGACCCTAAACCCTTGTCTGTTGGCCAGTGGCCCGCGCTGCGAGGGGCTTAAAGAGTAGCAAAAAGAAAGGCAACGGAGGGTAGAGTGTTAGAGCTGCTGCGGTTGCTGCAGGGACAGATCTGGTGCTGCTGCAGCCGGTGCTGCTGCTGCAGCTGCTCTCCCGCTGCTGCTGCGCCGCTGCGAGGGAGCCTCGGCAGCAAAACTTAGTAATAAATGGATATAACACTTTGCTGCATAACGGGACTAGGAGCAGCAGGTCGCAGCAGCAGCAGCCCTGCATGCGCAGCCTTGCGTTCTGCAGCTGTTGCTGCTGTTGCTGCTGCTGCAGCCACTTGGGTGTGGCTCGGTGCGTTTGCCGCTGCTGCACTTCATTCGTTTCATTCTCGGTAATTAGTTGTGCTCTGTCTTTTTGCTTTTTTAGCTTTGCTTTTGCTGCTGCTTCTGTTGCCGCTGCTGCTGCTGCTGCAGCGGCTGCTCGTGCGCTTCCGGCGGCCGTCTACGGCTGCTGCTGCGGCTCCCCTGCGTTTGCTGCTGTTGCAGTTGCTGCTGCAGCTGCAGCAGCAGTTGGCATTGTTATTACTGCAGTTTCTGCTGCCTGCGCAGCTTCTGAATCCTTGAAAGTTCTCCCCCGCAGCAGCAGCTGACAGCAGCGCTGCAGCGCGCCGCCCCCTGCCTCCGCAGCAGCACCAGCAGCAGCCGCAGCAGCAGCAGCAGCAGTGCGGACACTGTGGCGTCTGTGTTTGCCTCTTTCGCGCCCCCCACGGCCTGCGGCCCCCCCAAATCCCAACCCCCACCCCTTAAACCCCAAACCCTAAACCCTAAACCCTAGATGTTCGTGCCGCTGCCCTACAGCCGCCCAGACGGCGCTGCGCTGCCGCCTGCTGCTGCCCTCATGCCCGGGGCCTTTCCCCCCGTGGGGGGGGCCCCCCCGGGGGCCCCCATGGGTCCAGTACCCTTAGTTCTGGCCCCAGGGTTTGCGCCGGGGGGCCCCCCGCTGCTCGAAAGAGAACCCATAGATGTTTGCAAACTCTTCGTGGGGGGCCTAAACCCTAGCACCACCGAGGCCGACCTCGAGGAGTACTTCAAGCAGTACGGAGCAGTAAGCAGCAGCAGCAGCAGCAGCAGCAGCAGCAGCGGCAGCGGCAGCGGCAGCGGCAGAGGCGCAGGGCGAGTAGGAGTAGCTGCAGCAGCAGCAGCAGCTGCTGCTGCTGCTGCAGGGGCGGGGGGAACAAGCAGGCTGTGGGGCTGCTCTGGTCGGGTTTAGGGCTAGGGTTTAGGGTTTAGGGTTTAGGGTTTAGGGTTTGCTGCAGGTGCGGAGCGCAGTGGTGATGTTTGACAAGAAGCTGAACCGCAGCCGCTGCTTCGGCTTTGTGACTTTCAATACAGAAAAGGAAACCCTCAGGGCTTACTGCATGGGGCCCCACACCATTGGCGGCAACGAGGTCAGAAGCAGCAGCAGCAGCAGCAGCAGCGGCAGCAGCAGCAGCAGCAGCAGCGGGAGGGGTCGCGGGGGCGTCGCTGCGTTTTGGGGCGCGTCTGTGGGCAGCCCGGGGCCTTCCTGGGTCGCGCAGCGCCAGGGTTGAGGGTTTAGGGTTTAGGGTTTAGGGTTTAGGGTTTGTTTTCAGGTGGAGCTTCGCCGCGCTATCCCCAGAACCACTTACTACCCAGGCCTGAGGGCCCCCGGCCTGGGGCCCCCCAGGGGGGGCCCCCCGGGGGCCCCCGGGGGCCCCTCTCCCCAGCGGGCTGATGAGGGGGGCCCCCCTGGGGGGGGCCCCCCTGCTGCAGCAGGGGGCCCCCCAGCAGCAGAAGACCCTGATGAGAAGGAATGCAAAGTCTTCATTGGGGGAATTCCCCCCACCATGACCACTGGTCAGCCGCGCCACCAGCTAGCTAGCTAGCTAGCTAGCTAGCTGGCTAGCTAGCTGGCTGGGAGTGTTGGCTAGCTAGCTAGCTCGTTGGCTGGCTGCTTAGCTAGCCATCTGTCTAGCTAGCTGGCTAACTGCGCTTACCGGCTGGCTAGCTACATTTATTGGCTAGCTAGCTACCTGCCTACGTTTATTTTTGGCTGGCTAGCTAGCTAGCCACATTTTAGCTAGCTGGCTAGCTGGCTAGCTGCAGCTGTTTGTGTCATCTGTTTGCATGCAGAGGACATCCACGGCTTCTTCTCGCGGCGGTTTGGAATGGTCAAGCGAGTGGACTTCTTCTATGATAAGGCAAGCAGCAGCAGCAGTAGCAGCAGCAGCAGCAATCGCAGCAGCAGCAGAAGCAGAATAGCAGCAGCAGCAGCAGTGGTGGTGGAGGGTTTGTTGCTGCTGCAGCCGGTTTGCTGAGTTCTCCGTTTGGCTGAGTCCAACAGCTGCAAATTCGAATTCTTTTTTTCTGCTTTTGCGGCTGCAAGCTGCAGTTTTTAGCTTCGCTGCTGCTGCTGCTGATCTTGCTGCTGCTGCTGCTGCTGCTGATGGGGCGCGTGAGGCGTTTTGTGCTCTGAGTGATTCCTGTTTCTGCGACAAGTCTAGCTGCTTTTGCACCTGCGAATCTCGCAGCTGCTGCACCTGCAAATCTTGCTGCTGCTGCTGCTGCTAATCTTGCTGCTGCTGCTGCTGCTGCAGGTGACTGGGCGCATGAGGGGTTTTGGGTTTTTGGTTTTCGCTTTCCCTCATTCGGCCAAAATGGCTGTGGGCCATCACCAGCTGGGAGATGTTGTGGTGGAGGTTAAGAAGGCCGTGGACAAGTGAGTTGCAAACCCTAATTTAGGGTTTAGGGTTTGGGGCTTGGGGTTTGGGGTTTGCGCAGGCGGCAGCTCGGACTCTCTGCGAGCAGCAGTGCACTTGTTGGGCCGAGAGGGTGTAGACAGTGCGGCCCCAGACCCTAATTTAGGCTTTTGGGTTCAGTATCTGAGGAACCACCAATTTAGGGTTTAGCGATGCTGCTTAGAGAAGGCGAGGCAGTTGTAGAGAGCCCCAAACCCTAATTCGGGGTTCTGAGGTGCAGTTAAGCCCTCATTAAGAGTTTGACGCCAGTGCCAATCTCTAGCGAGAGGCAGCATGCTGTAGGCAGTGGTAGCTGGAAACCCTAAAACAGGGTTTCCAGCTACCACTGCAGTCAGCTCGTCTAGTTTATCAGACAAGCTAAACCCTAGTTTAGGGTTTAGCGGATAGCCCAAAGCCTAGATCAGCGGTTTAGACAAATCCAGTTGGAGGAGTGGCCAGGACACTAAACCCTGATTTGGGGAATAGATGATTTAATTCGTAGGGCGTTACTGGGCGCAGCAGAGCGAAACCCTAATTTAGGGTTTGCTGCTCCGGCCTTTTCGCTGCAGCTCGTTTCTGTTCCGTCTGCCTCATTTCTTATTCTTTTTCCTGCCTTTTTTCAATCAGTCTACCTTTTAATTGACTAATTTTAATTAACTAATTTATATTTATTTAATTTGGGGTTTTAATTTATTTTGTTTTATTTGAATTTCTTTTTCTTGCAGAGAGGAAATGCGAAACCAGAAAGAGGCGGAGGCGGCCAGCGGCGGCGGCTCGAGCACCTCCAGCAAACCCCGTGCGTCTTCCAAAACCCTAAACCCTAAACCCTAATTTGAGGTCTATCCAGGCCTCAGTATAAGTCTAGACCCTAGCCTAAACCCTATGCCGAGTCCGGGCCCTAGCCTTACTAGATCTTTTCAAAACCCCAAACCCTAGCTAAAAACCTTCACAAAACCCTAATCCAATCCTAAACCCTTGCTGCTGCTGCAAACCCTAAACCCTAGCTCAAACCAATCTTGCAGTCTCGGCGGCGGCGAAGCAGCAGATTCTCTTCTCCTGCCTTTTGTCCTTGCAGCCGTTAGGGTTTAGGGTTTAGGGTTTAGGGTTTGGGCCGCTGTATATCCCTAAGGTCCTCAACTTAGGGGTTAGGGTTTAGGGTTTAGGTCTCATGGCTAAGCTTCGCCTCACATCCTTAGAGCCCCACCTCCAGGCTCCAGTCCTGAGGGTCCAGGGTCTAGGGTTTAGGGTTTAGGGTTTAGGGTTTGTGCGCAGCGCCGCGGCGGCCCCCGCCTTCTGCGCAGGGGGGGGGAGTGATGGTTCGTTCAATGAGAGCAGCAGTTCCTGCTTTAGATTTTGTTCCATTAGAAATGACTTTGCATCCTGTTGCTGCTGCTGCAGCAGCAGCAGCAGCAGCAGGGCCCCCCCGGGGGCCCCTGCAGGACCCCTACTCCGTGTTTCCCCACGCCGCCGTTGCTGCGCCTGCTGCTGCTGTTGCTGCTGCTGCTCCTGCTGCAGCAGCAGTCGCCCCCAGCGCCTACGGAGCAGCTTATTATCCAGTGGGGGAGCCGCAGCAGCAGCTAAGTTATGGGGGGGCCCCCGGGGGCATGTTTGTGTCTCCAGGGTACAGCTATGTTGTTGCGGGGGGCCCCCAGGACATTTACGGCCACCAAGCAGCAGCAGCAGCAGCAGCAGAGCAGCAGCAAATCACAGACCCCTATGATGTCCAGGGCGCCATGAGGGCCAGAGCAGCCAAAATGACCCAGAGGTCGCAGCCCTACTGAGCAGCAGCAGCAGCAGCAACGGCACCAGCAGCAGCAGCAGCAGCGGCAGCAGCAGCAGCAGCAGCAGCAGCGGCAGCGGCAGCAGCAGCAGCGGCAGCAGCAGTGGGGTGGGGAGGTGCAGCTATTCTTGATTTGCCTCTGTGCAGGGTAGGGTGTTTGCTGCTGTGCTCATTCCTGTGCGGCGCACGTAATCTGCAGCAGAAGCAGCAGCAGCAGCAGCAGCAGCAGCGGCAGTGTGAGGCCGAGGGGAGGGGGCAGATGTAAGGGACCGAGAAGCAGCAGCAGCAACAGCAGCAGCAACAATAGTGTAGCAGCAACTCTGTCTATAGCCGTTGCAGCCTCTAGGGAGCCCGAGAAGACACAGCAGCAGTAGCTGCAGCAGGAGCAGCAGCAGTAGCTGCAGCAGGAGCAGCAGCAGTAGCTGCAGCAGGAGCAGCAGGAGCAGCAGCGCTTGCTGCAAATGCAATAGGCTGAGGTCAGCAGCAGCGGCGGCTGCCGCTGCTGAGAAGAGCGCAGTAGCAGCAGCAGCAGCAGCAGCAGTTGGTAACTTGTTGCAGCGGCAAAGGCCAAGTTGTCTGTACACCTGAGTAGAGTCCTTGTGCTGCTGTAGTGCTGCTGAGGGATATTTAAAATTGAAAATAAATAAAATGAAAAAAAGAAGTCTTCAGCAACAGACTGTGTCCTGTAGCGCTAATTGGGGTGTACGTACACCTGAACTAGTTGGCCACCAAGGCAGGAGCGATTAAAGTAAATTAAATTTATATTTGTTTCAATTTTAATTAAATTTAATTTATATTTACTTTAATTCTAATCAGTTAACTGCACAGAGCTGCCTGTACACCCCAGCGCTCGCGCAGGCACACCTGCCTATACACCCGAAATTTTTAAACTTGACTTCAGAAGAACAGCCAACGGGGCCCTCTCTAGGGTTTAGAGTTTAGGGTTTAGAGTTTAGGGTTTAGGGTTTGCGCAGCGGGCACGCGAGAACAGCTCTACGGCCTAGGGTTTACTAGGGTTTAGGCGCAGGGGGCGTGGGAGAGGCTTACGCTAGGGTTTAGGGTTTAGGGTTTAGGGTTTCGAGCAAAGCGCAGTGAGCGTGCAGCAGCGAGGCTTCGCACTTGCGACGAGGGTTTGCTCTGAGGGTTTAGGGTTTAGGGTTTAGGGTTTATTTCTGGTCTCTGAAGAACGGAAAAGACAGAAAATGAGAAAATAAAATCTAAAAGGAGGATTTAAACTAAAAGGAAAGAGACTCAAGAAAAAAACTCTTAAGGCGGAGCTCGAAGGGACCCTCGGGAAACCCTGCGTGGCTAGGGTTTAGGGTTTAGGGTTTAGGGTTTGCCACCTCAAGCCCTGAACAGATACGAAGTGCCCCGTCGCAGCGGGTGGAAGGATTTAGGGTTTAAAAAGGGTTTAGGGTTTTAAAGGAATAAAAGAATCCAAAATGAGGGTCTAGGGGTTTCTGCTTGCGTGTCGCTCGGCCTTCAACGCCTAGGATTTAGGGCCTAGGGTTTAGGGTTTCGTAAGGCAGTCTTTGTTTCTAAATTAATATTTATTGTTATTCACCATAATGTATTATTGTTATTATTTATTGTTATTTTGTTTATTTATTATTTATTATTTATTCTTAATTGCTGTCCATTTGTTCTTCATTTGTCTTTTTTTATTTTCTGCATCACTTCCGTCTTTTGGTCCTCAAGCCCTTTCCATCTCCATTTATGTAGAATTTAAATGAATTTTATTTTAATTGTTTTTTAATTTCATTTAAATTGCATTTTAATTTCATTTTAATTCCATTTTAATTTGAGCCTTTGGGTTCGGAGTTGAAGGTGCATGCAGCCCAGGTGTACGTACAGCGCGCCGGCACTTGCATGTGTCATTTTCTTCGGTTTTAACGAAAGTAAAAACGGATTTCGACATTTAATTTGTTTTATTTTATTATTAGTTGAATTAAAACTTCAAAATGTTCCTTTTTAAAGGCTTTTTGCTGCTTTTCGCCCTTTTTTCTCCAAATTCCGCTTTTTTGTTCCGCCGTTTCGAAACAAAGGAAAAAATTTGTTTCTTCTGGATTTTCTGCACCGCGGCGCCTTTTTGAGGTTTTCGATTTACTGTTTTATATTTTGTTAATTATTTGTTAATTTATTTATCATTTAATTGTCATTTATTAATTGTTTATTAAGTATTTATTACTTTTTTTTTAATCGTCTTGTTTGTCATTTATTCTTCATTCGTTGTTCTTGCGGGAACTTCCGCGAAGCTTTTTGGATTTAAATCGAAGAATAAAATTGAGCTTTTAAATATTCAAAATTTTAAAAGAAACAAATAAACCAATTGAGTGGAAGATGAGAGGCAAAGTTGTCAGAAAATGAGAAGCACTGGAGAACGTAGAAAGTCTGCTGCTGCTGCTACAGCAGCAGCAGCAGCAGCAGGAACTTAAGCAGCAGCAGCAGCTGCAGCAGCAGCAGAAAAGGCGGTGGGGCTGCATGTGCAGCAAAGGAGGGGTTGTTGCAGGTTTGCAAACAGAGAGAGTCCTGGTTTATTTTGAAATGCATCTTGCATGCAAGAAATGTTTTTAAATTTTAAATTAGAAAAGTTATAAAATTCTGCAGTTTCGGTTGTGGGGGTTGCGGTGTACGTACACTGCACAAAAGGAGGCACTTGAGTTCTTTTCTGAAACCCCAAATTCACTTTTCATTTTTTAAAAATAAAACAGATTTAGAGAAGGCCCTTTGTAGTCTTGGGCGTTTACTATTTATTTTATTTATTTGTTCATATGCGCGTTTATTCACTTATTTATTTTACTATTTATTTATTTTATTATTTATTTGTATAGGGGCCTTCGTTCGTTTGTCGTTTGCAAGCAGCTTTGTTAGTTACTTATTTAGTTATTTGGTTATTAATTACTTCTTTATTTATTTATTGTTCACTAATTTATTATTTATTTATTTGTTTTGCGGCCTCTGAAACAGCCTATTCTGAATTAAAGGCATTTCGGCATTTGTGCTGTACCTACAGCTCCGTCATTTATTTTAGTTTCTTTTTAAAATGATAAAAAGGCCGGAGTGTACGTACACCTGAGTCGAATGAAGTGCAGGGAAATGAAAAATGGAATTTAAAACTTCGAAAGCTTTTCGAAATTCAGAAATATGATTTGAAAATCCCCAAGTGCAAATGTGGGCAAAGTCTAGAGGAGTAAATATATTTCTGCATGCATTTGAAATAAAAAAGGAAAGATCAAACAAAAAACCTAATTCAAAATAAAAGTTCAATTTAAATTCCTTTAAAAGAAAAACATAAAAGAAGAAAAAGGGAGAAATTCATCTAGGCCGTAGTGACGGGGTGTACGTACACCTCAGAGTTCCAGCCCTTCAGATTTCCACAGATGGAAATTTGTCGAATTTGAATCATTTTGGAATTTATTTCACCAATTTCATTTATTTGTTGAATTTTTAAATTAAATTTTCGTATATTGAATTTATTTTTGCATTTTAAATCGCTTTTTTGCGTTTTTTGAAATCTGTAAACAGCCGTTGACCGAATTTCTGAAGTGACTTTCGAAGTTTCTTTTAATTAGCATTTCAGGAATTCTTTTAATCTTTTATTCAGCGTTTTTCAGTTTGTTTTTTAGAATTCTTTTGAACTTTTATTCAGACTTTTTCTCAGAAAAGATGCACTTTTCGTAAATTTCCCAAGTATTCAAATGTGTATATTTACGTACTTTATTAGACTCCATAAAATAAAATAAATGACATTTAAAGGGAATTAAAGGGAATAAATAACATTTAAAGGAAAACAGAGAAACATAAATGGCAAATAGGCAAAAACGGAGATGAAATTGCTTTTAAATGTTTTCGAAATGAACATAAATGAAGTTCTTTCTCATTCCCACCTGTACATACACCCCAGACGTGCAGTAAATAGCGCAAATAAATTACATGAGTTTACTTTTAAAATAAAATAAATAATTTTATAAGTACTCTTTCTACCTCTTTTGTGTGCACTTGGTATAAATATATATTATTTATTCCTATTTATAAACACTTTTTATTTATTTCAAGTATTATTTAGTGCATCTGTACAGGCTACATAGACATAGAGATTATGTATAACGATTATGCATAATATATTTTATTCTACTTTATTGTATTTTATTATTATTACATTTATATTATTTTACTTTATCGAAGTTTATTCTATATCTATATTACGTTTTATTTTACTTTACTTTCTTACGTTTTATTATTATACATTTTATTTCATTACATTTTATTTTATTACCTTTTATTTTATTGCACTTTATTTTATTTTACTTTATTTTACTTTATTATACTTTACTTTATTCTACTACGTTTTATTGTATTTTTTTGTACATTTTTACATTCTATTACATTATTATTATAAAGTATAACTTATTTTATTATACGTAATTGTACTTTATTATATTTCGTTTTATTTTATTTTACTGTATATATCTTCACATAGGTGTACATACACCTGAACACATGCACAGAAGTAACTGCAGTAATATATTTTAGATTTAGATTTACAATTTATATGTAAGTTTAGATTGTTATTTATAATTATAATTGCAATTACAATTATAATTATATTTTAAATTATATTTATATTTATAATTACATTTTCGTTATTTTCTTTTGAGTGCTTGAGTGTATGTTCAGGCAAAAACACTTTACAAAATTCCGAAATTCCATTTTACGAAAAGTTCATTTCAAGAACAATTTTAAAAATAGATTTAGTAGAGCTGCATCTGTTGCAAATAAATTTATTTTGAAGATTTAATTGCAAAGAAATAGATTAAAAGGAAATATTCAAATATTCATGTTTCAGGTGCAACCGGGTGTATGTACACTTGCTTGAACAAATAGTTTGCGCTCTTTTTTGATCCGGTTTAAAGTGCATTTAATTTACATTTAATTAACATCTAACTTCATTTACTTGTCCATTTAATCTAATTTAATTTAATTTGGATTTAATTTTAAGTCGGATTTAAATTGCAACTAAGTTGGATACAAGGCCGCGTTTTTCGCTTTAAGTGAGTTTTGCTTTTGCTCTAATCAAATTAAAGTAAAATAAATAGAAAATATGTCTTTTCTAACCTTTTAAAAGATCTTTAAATAGAAACAAATGGTAAATATTTATTTCTTACAGCTTGCCTAATTAAGGGGAAATAATTGACTTTTATTGGGACAAAAGTGAAAATAAATTCATTAAATTTGAATCCACAAAAGGCAAAAAAGCAAATGCTTTTTCTTTTTTTGTCTGAGTAGGAGAAGAGCCAAAGTGCAAATATGGCAAAAGTTGAACAGAATGCCTAAACAAGTATATATATATATATTTAAATAGATGAAATATTTTTATATTTGAATAAATAGATAATAAATAGATATTATCTATTTATTATCTTTATTTAAGTAGCTATTTATACGGGAGAAGGCCGGCAAAGTGAAGTGCTGAAAGTGCTGCTGCGCAAATTGGTGAGGTGTACGTACACCTCAGAGCAAAGTGCAGAGTGCGGCAGCACCGGCAAAAAAGAAATTAAAAGAAAGAAAAGAGTAATAAAGGGGGAAATAAATAATAAAAGTAAAAGCAACTAGATGAAAGTGTAGAGGAAACCGCTCATTTCGGTTTCACGGCGAGGAAACCGGGTGCACGTACACCTGAATCTCGCTCTTTTTTGTGACCGAGAAGGTTCCAGGTAAATTTAAAAAGAGGCGTTTCATTTTTAAAAAGATTTGAATGCATTTTCCCTTTGAAGATGCTCTAATAGCAGTTCTTTGCAGGGCGTTGACACAAGGGTTTAGGGTTTAGGGTTTAGGGTTTCTGATGTGCGCCACAGGTGTTTTCTATCCCTCATTTGGCCTTCCTTTGTTTTCTTTTCGATTTCATTTATTGTTTTATTTAGTTTTTATTATTTCTTTCCATTTTTTAGGTTTGTTTCATTTCCCTTTTTCCTCTAGCGGCTGCGGTGCTGCTGCGGCGCGGTGTACGTACACCGGAGCAGCAGCAGCAGCAGGGCCACCTGCAGCATTTCAATTTCATTTTTTTTAATTTCAAATTTTTTGTTAAAAACCAAATGAATATAAAACTTGAACTGAAGCAACTGAGGCAGTGCCCCTGCTGCCTTTATTTGTTTCGCTTACGCCCCCAGCAGCAGCAGCTACAGCAGCAGCAATAGCAGCGTCGAGAGCAGCAGCAGCAGCAACAGTAGCAGCAGCAAGAGCAGCGGCAGCAGCAGCAGCAGCAGCAGCAGTGTTTGGAGTAGATTATAAAGATAAATGTTTGCCATTTTCTGGCAAGTTGTGGTGTCTCTTTTGCTGCTGTAGATGGAGCTTACGGACACCCTAAATATGTTGATGTCTTTCGTATTTGTTGCAGTTTATTTATTTTATTTATAAATTCATATTTGAATTATTTAATATATAAATTAATATTTATATATCTTCAATATAATTTATTTTGCATGCAGCAGATCATGTATTTGAAACGGCACTTTCATGGGCTGCTGCTTCCTTGCTGCTGCTGCTGCTGCTGCTCGTTTTGTCGGCTGCTGCTTCTGGCTAGCTGCTGCTGCTGCTGATCTAGCCATTGCTGCTGCTGCTGAACTAACTGTTGCTGCTGCTGCTGCTGATTTAGCTGTTGCTGCTGCTGAAGGTCTAGTTGCTGCTGCTGCTGCCGATGTAGCTGCCACTGCTGAGCTAACTGCTGCCGCTGCCGGTTAGCTGCTGCTTCTGATCTAGCTGCTGCAGCTGGCTATCAGCTGCTGCTGCTGGCTAGCTGCTGCTGCTGTTGTTGCTCACTATCTGCTGCTGCTGTTGCTCACTATCTGCTGCTGCTGCTGCTGCTGGCTAGCTGCTGCTGCTTCTGTCGAAGACACCTTGCTGCTTCAGGAAGGCATGGAGAGGCACAAAGCGCTGCTGCTGCTGCACCTTTTCCTCGTGGGTCAGGTGGAGGGGCATGCAGCAGAGCTGCTGGTTAATGGACCTGCTGCTGCTGCTGCTGCTGCTGCTGGGCCGAGTCAACTTTATGGCCAGTTTAATCTTTCCCAAAAAGTAAATTCCTGCTGCTACCCGCCGCAGCAAAGAAGGCCCCAAGTTGTTTTGCTGCAGGTACAGCGCCAGGGCTCTGTCCACAGTCATTGCCTGCAGCAGCAGCAGCAGCAGCAGCAGTTGAGTGGCAGCAGCAGTCTGGACGGCAGCAGCAGCACTTCGAGACGCAACGGCACCATATTAAATAGCAGGAGCAGCACAAACAGCAGCAGCAGCAGCAGCGCCTTACGAAGCAACGGCAGCAATTTAAGCAGCAGCAGCAGCAGTACAAGCAGCAGCAGCAGCAGCACTTGAATAAGCAGCAACAGCAGCAGTTGAATGGGCCCATTTGCTGCTTTCAGTTGTCACCCTTTATTGGTTTGCTGCTGGCTGTTTGGTCCCGGTAAACAACAGCACAACTAGGGTTTAGGGTTTAGGGTTTAGGGTAGGAAGGCTAGGGTTTAGGGTTTAGGGAAGGAAGGCTAGGGTTTGGGGTTAGGGTTTAGGGTTTGGGGTTTAGGCTTGCTTTGTCTTTGTCTCTCCTGAGTTGTTTTCCATCTTCTGCTGAATCGCTGGCAAATCTGTTTTGCTGCTGCGGCATTTTGCTGCTGAGGAAAGAAGCAGCAGAAGAGCTCCTCAAGGGGCTGCTGCTGCTGCTGCTGCTGCTGCTGTCGTGGCTGGTGTACGCCTCATCCGCTGCTGGTGCTGCTGCTGCTGCTGCTGCTCGCCGCTGCTCTCGGGCCTGCTGGTGCTCCATTAGCTGCTGCTGAAGCTGAGCGATCCTCTCTTCCTGCAGCAGAATCTGCTGCCGCAAGGCATCGCGGTCCATTTGCTGCTGCTGCTGCAGCTGCTGCTGTTGCTGCTGCTGGTGCTGCTGTTGGGAGTCAAAAGAGGAGTAGCCTGCAGCAGCAGCAGCAACAGCAGCAGCAGCACAAATTAAATCTTCGAACGAGACCGCTCCTGCTGCGCTGTATAGACACGAGTCGACTGTCTAAAGGAGCAGAATGAGGAAGTGCAGCAGCAGCAGCAGCAGCTGTTGCTGTTGCTGCAGCAACGGCAGCAAGGGCCAGGAGAAAAACACAAAAACAACAACAAAAGAAGAAGAAATAGAAGCAGAACTAGGAGGAGGAACCACAGGAGCAACAGTTACAGCTGCAGCAGCAGCAACAGGGGTTCAGGAGAAGCAGAAGCAGGAGCAGCAGCAGGAGCAGCAGCAGCAAGAAACGGCGCTTATCTGACTGTAATAGGATTCTTGTTGGTTGTTCCATTGTTCCTCTGATGGGTAGAGCATTTGCTGCTGCATGAAGAAGTCTTGCTGCTGCTGCTGCTCGATATGCTGCTGCTGCTGCAGCATTTGCTGCTGCTGCTGCTGCTGCTGCCACAGGAGCTGCTGCTGCTGCTGCTGCGCCTGCAGTGCTGCTCTCCGCGCTCTTTGCTGTTTCAGCTGCGCGGGAGATGGCCCAGCAAGACACAGCAAATGAGAAGCATCGATTTCTTGCAGCTTTTGTCTTGCTGCTGCTGCTGCTGCTGCTGCTTCCTGCTGCTTCCTGGCTTCTTCCTGCTGCCGCTGCTGCTCCTGCTCCCGCGCCGCCGCCGCAGCAGCAGCAGCTGCTGCTGCTGCTGCGGCCTCCTGCTGCGACTTCTCTTGCTGCTGCTTCTTCGATTTTGCAAGCAGCTGAAACCACAACAGTGATTCACAAAGTGAAAGTGAAAAATGGAAATAAAAGAAAATAAAATAATCAAAATGAATAAAATAAATGAATGAAATAAAGAAAACAACAACCAAAAATGAAAATGATGAAATTAAATGTGCACATTTGCTGCTGGAGTTTCTTGCATGCAGCAAGTCTGCAGCTGTACGTACACTTCAAAAATGAGCAGTATCTGCATTTGTGTCGATTTCGATATTTGAATTTATTCATTTAAACAAATATGTACACATATAAATATATAAATATATAAACAAAACAAAACAAATAAATTAACTTGAACTCTTCTTGCCTCTCTGCTCAAGGAAGCTGCCACAGAGTTGCTGACGGAGAAGCAGCCAATTGCCTTCAGCGAGCGGCACAACTCTTCTGCTGCTTTGTTGTACAGAGGTGCTGCAGCAAACAGAAAGCAGCAGCAGCAGCAGCAGCAGCAGCAGAGGCAGGGTTATTGGTGGTGGTTCGGAAGGTGGGTTTCATTTGTGGTTGGAGTGGGCAGCAGTAGCGATGCTGCTGCCGCTTGCTGCTGCATGCCGCTG
>NW_013541469.1:31744-37049 GCF_000499545.2 Eimeria tenella
CTGCTGCTGCTGCTGCTGGCAGCAGCTGCGGGGCCCCCAGCCTGTTCGTCAGTGCTGCCAAAGTGGGGGCCTTCGGGTTCCGCGAAATGCACGGAGGGGCCGAAGGCGCTGCGTGGAAGAAAGGCGAGCCCGTGAGGGAAGAGGGGATGTAGGCGCTGCCCACAGCTGCACGCAAACAGCAGCAGCAGCAGCAGCAGCGGCAGCAGCAGCAGCAGCAGCAGCGGGGGTGGAGGCGTGAGTGTCGGCGGGCGGACGGGGGCGCGGCAGCTGCAGAAAGAGCGGCGTCTGGGAGCAGCAGCAGCAACGTGGGGGAGAGCGCAGCAGCTGCAGCAGCTGCAGCAGCGGGGGGCTGCTGCTGCGGCGCTGCTGCTGCTGCTGCACTGCTGCCAAGGGCTCACCTGCAGCAGCAAGACACTGGGGGGGCCTGACGTTCGTGGGAATGAGGCGGCCAACGGGCTGCGCAGCAACGAGGGAAGAAGAGTGTTGAACTAGAACAGGCAAAGGATCTGGACGGGAATCGTTGCTGCTGAGAGGCCGAGTGGTTTCTGAGAGGACCAGCTGGCGGGGGGCAGCGGCGTGCTGCTGCAGCAGCTGCTGCTGCTGCGCGAGCTGCTGCTGCTGCTGCAGTGCCGCCTGCATTGCTGCTGCGCCGGCGCGAGAGGCCACTAGGAGGCGGTGCTGCACCAGCAACTGAAAAAATCCGCAGAAAAGGCCACACAGCGAAAGTTAAGAGGACAAAGAAAGGCCTGCTGCGCTGCTGCGCGCCCGCGCTGCTGCACCGCCGCGGCTGTGCCTGCAGCGGCAGCTCAGCTCCTGCCAGCCTCCGCAGCAGCACCAGAAACTCCCGGAACACAAATGCACTTCTGCTTTATTATTAGTCCAGAAGACAAAGAGGGAAGGGGCGCAGAAGCCACAGAAAGGCAAAGAGGGAGAAGATCGAGGGGAGTGAACGCCGCGGCTGCGAAACCGAAATTCAAGAATTTGGACGGGCCAGTTTCCTGAGCTGTTTGCCCTTAATTGAACTTCTAGTTGAGTTTCGTTTTCAATTTACCCCGAAATGCTCCGAGAAGGCTGCTGAAATCTCCCCAGTCGTGGCCAATTTGAAGGTTCTTCTCGCTGCCTGCGCGCGCTCGGCGTCGATTCAAGTTGGCGAATCCGCGACGGGATTGCGGGAAAGCTGTCGTGTTTTGCAAGAAAAAGAAAAGGAAAAAGGAAAGAGAGTTTCTTAAAGCCGAATCGATTTCAAATACGCAAACGTTTGCCCCGAAAATGCCATTGTAGACCTGAAACCAGCAGGCAGCGATTGCTGCGCTGCCGAACGTGCTGAGGCCGCCTAGCTGTCCACTTCCGGGCGTCTTCCTGCGCTGAAAATTGAAGACTAAAACCAAATAAACTTTAAAATCATTTCAAAAGTATTATTTCGTGAGCTCCATTCTTTCTTTAGCATCTAACAATTCAGAAACACTTGCTGCTGCTTGCCGTTTCCGCAGCGTCGCCGCCGACACCGCGCGAGTTAGCTATACGTCTGCCTCTCTTTTGCTCTACTTTTCGACTTCTTTTAAAGTGAACAATCAATAAAGTCAAAATTGTTTTTATTTCTTGCATTTTCCTTCAAAAAACCTGGAGAATCGGCCCTGAAGCCCCTGCCGGGTTGCGGCTGCACACAACCATCCATGCAGTTTCTGTTTCTCCCATTCTTGCAAGTGAACCACTTTTCTCCTTTATAATTTAGCTTAAATACACTTATGCTTTTTAATTTAAGGACTAGATCAATTTCAAGGAAAGTTCCGCCGCGGATTCCCCCGGCTCCAGTGTCTTGTCTCGAGGCAACGCACGCAGTGAAGACGCAAAGAGCAAGGCGCCCTCAAAATGAGATCTCAACAGGGAATAAATACACTAAAAGGCAAGAAAAAAGTGGAAAATGAATAAATAAACAAATAAATAATAAACGGGACATCTGAAATGGCTTTTGTGGCACCGATCTGCAGTTCTTCTTTGAAATAAGCTGAATTCAAGTATTTGGAATCGACTTGCACTAGACACGCCATCAGCCTCATCACTCTCTTCTTTTTTCTTCTTATTTTTTTCCATTGATAAAAATTATTCAGCTGGGGGCTCCTCCCTAACAAACAAACTCCGCCACAGCCCAGCTGCAGCAGCAGCAACAGCAGCAGCAGAAAGCCTACCCAGCCACTTCAAAGCCGCAGCAATTCAACTCACTTCTGCCCCAAAAGCAGCAGCAAATGCAGCAGCTTTGGCTGCTGCTCTTTGTGGTTCTAACTTTCTTGCAAAGAATCCCTACTCCGCCGCCAAGCTGCTGTGTAGAAACCCTAAACCCTACGCGGTAAACCCTAAACCCTAAGTCCTAGGCGCTAAACCCTAAACCCTAGTCGCTAAACCCTTTCCTGGGCGTTCAGCAGGCCCGAAGAAGCCCTCGGGTTTGTTATGTCTAGTTTGCTGCTGCTGCTTGAAGGCTCAATTCAAGATGGGGCTTCGGGTGCAGCAAATGGGCCCCAGAGGCAGCAGCAGCGGCGGCACTTGGGCAGCTAATTAGCTGCTGCTGCTGCTGCTGCAGCGGTACATGTGTCTAGGATTTAGGGTTTAGGGTAAACTCTGGGGTTCTTAGCTAGCGTTTTGGGGCTGGTTGCTTCTGCTGGCCGCGCAGGAGAGCCTAGCTAGTGAGAGCTTCTTGTGCTGCTTGCGGTTATCCGCTGCTGCTGCTGGTCGCTGCAGCAGCAGCAGCAGCAGCAGGAGGCGCAGCCGCAGCTACTGTCCGCAGCAGCGCCCCACAGCAGCACACCGCAGCAGCAAGAAGGCAAAGCTGCTTGTCTGGGTAGAAATGCTGCAAGGACTTGCTGCTTTGATTTGTTTGGGGCCCCGTGGCTGCAGCAAAACCCAGAAATAAAGGCTAGGAGAGCAGCAGGGGGGGCGGGCAGCTGCTGCTGCGGGCAGCAGCGCCGTCTCACCGCGTCTGCTGCCCCGCTGCTGCAGCCCGGAGCAGCAAAAGCGCTGCTTTGGGCTCGGGGCCTTTAAAAGACTTAAAAACTAGTGCAGAAAATCTGGAAAAAAGAAAGAAATCGCGCAGAGGCCGAACTTGCAAACTGCGCGGCGGCTATCTAGAGGGCGGGCGCCGGGGCGCGTGTGCGCGGGTTTCTTGCGGCTGCAGCCGACTAAATTTGATTTGAAATGCTGTTTATATTTATTTGAGACATTTCTCCCCAGAATACGCGGAAAAAAAGCCCTTTCTCCCCCAGGAAGTCCGGGTCTGAGCCGCCGCTGCAGCATGCTGCTATGGTGCTGCTGCTCGAGCTAGCGCGGCGCGTGTTTGAGCTGTCTGTACACCTCAAGTTGAACGCGTTAAAGCAGCAATTGATTTCCGTTTGTTGCATTATTGTTATTTTCGTTGAGCGGCGGCAGCAGCGAGAATCAAAAGAAACTGCAGAGCCCCACGGCGTTGCAGGCGCCTCCTGCTGCTGCGGCTGTTTGCTGCTTCCTCTCTCCGCGCTGCTGCTGCCCAATCGCCGCCTCTTTTGTTTTATTGCTGCTTTGTTTGTTCCTTTCTTCTCAATTCTGTCTTCTTTGAATCGAAAGGGAGCCCGGGAGGCCTCAAGGACACAGCAGCGCCGCGCCCTCTGCTGAGGCTGGGTGCTGCTGCCGCTGCCTGCTGCTGCTGCTGCTGCTGCTGCTCCTTTGAAATGCTTCTTTGCCTGCCCGCATTTTAAGCAGACGTAGACGCTCCTTTGAGTCAGCTGTCATTGCTCTTCATCGTAGCTGCAGCAGCAGCAGCAGCAGCAGCAGCGGGGGCCCCTCCCCCTCCCTCGCCTTTCACTGTTTTTTTTCTCGTTTTGCCTCCGAAACTCTGCGCCGCTTGGCGCTGCAGGGGGCCCCTCAGCAGCAGCAGCAGCCGCTGCTGCTGTCGGCGTCTTTCGTCTCTTTCTCTCTGTCGGCTTCCCAGCCGCGCTCCTGCTGCTGCTGCTGCTGCTGCTGCTGCTGCGGTGGCGGTGGCAAGGCGGGGCCTCTGTGCTGCTGCGTCTCGGGCCCATGTGTCTTTTTGGACAGCTTGGGGCCCTTCCCGTTTGTTCGTGCGCCCCTGGCAGCAGCAGCAGCAGCACCCTGCTGCTGCTGCAGCAGCAGCAGCAGCAGAAGTAGCACTGACTCGAGCAGCGTGCAAGCGGCAGTCAACCAGCCTCGCAGCTGGCAGCAGCAACTGCAGCAACTGCAGCAACTGCAGCAACCGTAGTAGCAGCAGCAGCAGCAGCAGCAGCGCGTGCTGAGTGCGCCTCCGGCCTGCTGCTGCCCCTAGCTTTGGCAGCAGGAAGCAGCAGCAGCAGCAGCAGCAGCAATCTGTTTTATTAAAAGTAATTTCTGTTTGTTTAATTTTTCATTATGCACTTTTGTCTGGGCGTGTGCCGGGGGCCTTCTTCCTGAGGTGTACGTACACCTGAGCTGCTGCAGCTGCTGCGCTGGCCACTTGTGAAATTCATTTAACATCCGAAATATATTTAACACGTTTCCGTTGCGATTGAGTTCTTGTTCTCCTGCTGCTGGGCTTTCCCTGCATCCCGCAGCAGCAGCAGCAGCGGCACAGCAGCAGCAGCAGCAGCAGCAGCAGCGGCGGCAATAGCAGTAGCAGCAGCAGCAGCAGCAGCAGCAGCTGACCGCGGCGCAGCAGTTTTGAGAGGGCGGAGAGCTTGTGGATTTTGGAAATAAGAAGTTAACTTTTTGCAATTTTGATTTTATAATTGAAAAGAAATTGTCAGCAGCAGCAGCAGCAGCAGCAGCATGGAGATAGACGAAGGGCCTCCAGCAGCAGCTCTTGCCTGCGCCCCTGCGGCTGCTGCTTCCTACGATGCAACAGCAGCAGCAGCAGCAGCAGCGGCGGCGGCGGCGGCAGCTGGCGCTCCTCCTCACTCGGCCATGCAGAGCCCCGCAGACACAGCGGCGCCTTCAGCAGCAGTAGCAGCAGCAGCAGCAGCAGCTGCTGCTGCTGCTGTAGCTGCGGGGCCCCCCCCAGCTGCTGCTGCGTCACAGGGGGGCCCCCAGGGGGCCCCCGAGGATGCCCTGCCCCCCATGGCCTTTGGGGGCCCGCAGGGGCCCCCCACCCCTGGCTTTGTCTCGCACATATCGGGGGGCCCCCCTGGGGGCCCCCCGAGTCCGTTTGCTTCGCTGCAGCAGGCGGCGGGCAGCAACAGCAGCAGCAGCAGCAGCATTCCGCATTTTGGCAACGGCAGCAGCGCCACGGGCAGCTGCGGGTTTGAGCCGCCAACTTTGCAAACGCTGCAGCAGCAGCAGCAGCAGCAGCAGC
>NW_013541469.1:37149-43383 GCF_000499545.2 Eimeria tenella
CTAAAGTCAAACGAATGCCATCCAACGCAATCAATTGCAATCAATTGCAATTGCAATTTATTGCAATAAATTGCAATCAATTGAAATAAATTGCAATTGCAATAAATTGCAATAAATTGAAATAAATTGCAATCAATTGCAATCAATTGCAATCAATTGCAATCAATTGCAATTGCAATTTATTGCAATAAATTGCAATCAATTGCAATTTATTGCAATAAATTGCAATCAATTGCAATCAATTGCAATAAATTGCAATAAATTGCAATAAATTGCAATTTCGCAGTCTCGAGGCGCCTTCATGCTTCGCAGCTGCCCTTCGGGTCCTTCTCCTCCGGCATCCGCTTCGCCCCACACAACGAGCTGGACATACACCCCACAGCGACGCCTGCACGTACACCCCAGCCCAACTCTCCTCGCCATCCATCCATGCATGCATGCAACTGCATGCAACTTCGTGCATGCATGCACATATATCCATGCACATGCATGCATGCAAGTGCATGCAAAAGGGTGGGACGAAGGCGCTCTTGGACTCCACAATTCACTGCTGCTGCTGCTCCGAGGCCGTCGCCCTGCTGCAGCGTGAGGACGCGCAGCAACAAACAACAACAGCAACAGCAACAGCAGCAGCAGCAAATTCTGGAGGAGTTGGATATTGTAAATTTTAATTACTCCCCCGATCCGTTAAAGTCTTGAGGCATCCCGCAAACGCTGCAGCACAGGATGCGTGGCGGCTCTGTCCATCTGTACTGGAAGGGGGACTCATCTGCTGCTGCTGCTGCTGCAGCAGCAGCAGCAGCAGCAGCAGCGGGAGGAGGGGATCGGGCGAGCGTACAAGGCGCGAGGGAAGAGGCCAGAGCCTGCTGCTGCTGTTGCTGCTGCAGCAGCAGCACAGCATCTGCGTCTTTGTGCGTTGTTTCAGTCGGGAAAGGGCTGCTGCGATAACAGCAGCAGCAACAGCTGCTGCTGCTGCTGTTGTTGCTGCTGCTGCTGGAAGTGTTTCTCCTAGTTTGTCTCCTTTGGAAAGAAGCCAGATTAAGAGGGATGGGGATGAAGCCGGTGTAAGTAGCTTTTGCTGCTGCTGCGGCTGCGGCTGTGGCAGCAGCAGCAAACAGCAGCTGGCCCGAAGGGAGACAAGCAAGACCAAGCCAGCCACAGCCACAGCAGCTGCTGCAGCAGCAGGAGCTGCTGCTGCTGCCGCTGCTGTTTCAGCTGCTGCAGATTGTGTGACTGCAGTGATGCTGGTGCTGCTGCTTCAGCCGTGGCTGCTGCTGCCACAGCCACAACAGCAGCAGCAGCAGCACCAGTGTCAACAGCAGCAGCAGCAGCAGCAGCAGCTGCAGCAGCTGTTTGCTGCTGCAGCCTCTCTTAACTTTTCTGTTTTGGGCTGAGCTCAGGGCCGCTGGGCCGAGAGAAAGTTTTTAGACTCAAAACACTAAAATGCACTTTTCGACTTTTAGGGCCAATTCGAATTTTCATTTCTTTTATGAATTCATTTTTGACTCCAAATTGCAATTTAAATTAGAATTTAAATTGCAATTTAAATCCTAGCTTAAATTGCAATTTAAATTCTATCTTAAATTGCAATTTGAACCCTAAATTGCAATTTAAATTAGAATTCAAATTGCAGTTGGAATTTGAGTTGCAGATGCAATTTAAATTCTAATTTGAATTGCAATTTAAATTCTAATTTAAATTGCAACTTAAATTCTAATTCTAATTGCAATTTAAATTGCAATTGGAATTAGAATTGGAGTTTTAATTTTAATTTAATTGAAACGCCATTTATTCGATTGGCAGTGGCGGCAGCTTCGTAGCTGCTGAGGTGTACGTACATACAGCAGATATCTGCAAATAGAAATTAAAAAGGGCTTCATTGTGCAAACAAATAAAACGCAAATGTCTGAAATGGTAAAAGGCGATTATTTAATTAATTGGATTTATTTAATTTATTTAATTTGTTTAATGTTTGGATTAATTCAATTCAGCAGATTAATTATTTAATTTAGAAAATGGAACAGAGATGAAACTTGAGAAGTTAATTATTGTTTAATTAATTCAATTAAAGGACTTTAATGATTAATATTAAGACAGCTAATTAAATTAAATTAAAATTGAGAAAATGAATTAGGTGAATTCAAGTGCAGCAAATGCAGGTGTCCAGACAGCAGAAAACGAATTAAAAAATGAAGAAGCAGCAGCTCAGTCGTCGAAACTAAAAGTGTTAATTTCATTTATTTATTTCGATTTTATATAGTTACAACTAAATCCTTTCAACACTCGCTCTTCTTTTAACACAGCAGCAACAGCAGCAGCAGCTGCTGCTGCTGCTGCTGCTGTTGTGAACAGACACCCCAAGTGTGAGACTCATGGCATGCGGGGGCCCCTGGCAGCCCCAGACAAGAAGTTGGGTTAAAATTTAAATTAAAAGTGTTTTTAATTTCTTTCCGGAGTTTAATTTCATTTTATTTCCTTAATTTCCGCGAAAGACGCACTTCTGCTGCTGCTGCGCGTCTTGGCCTAAGCAGCCACGGGGGTTGCTGCTGCTGCTGCTGCTGCTGCTGCTGCTGCTGCTGCCAGCCTTCAAACTTGTCTTTTTATAAAAGTGTTTAGTTTTGAGTGCGGCGATTTCTGTTTCCTCTCTCTTTTCAGGTGTACGTACACCTGAAGGTCGAGCGCCTGCTCCTGGCCGATTTGTCCTGCGAAGAGCTCTTTGGCAGCAAATTGCCGGAAAAGGACTTAAATTGATTATTTTAATTGATTTAATTCATTTAATTGACTTATTTAATTAGTTAATTTGTTTTTTTAGCGCCAAAAAGCAAAAAGCGCGCCCGCCCGCCGGTCCTTCTCAACCGCAGGGGCTCGGGTGTACGTACACCTCAAGGCCCTGTCTTCTTGCTGCTCGCTCGCCGCCCGCCCGCAGCAGCAAAGCGCCTTTAAATGCTGCTGCTGCAGCAAGGGCCCCGACTCCACCTGCAGCAGCTCACAGCAGCAGCAGCAGCAACAGCAGCAGCAGCAGCAGCAGCAAAAAAGGCTTTCTGACAGCAAGCTACGGACACTCTTTAAAAATGAACTCGGGACTTCGGGGCCGTCTGCTGATGAATGGGGCTGGGGGAGGTGTAGATACACCTGGAGGGTTAGACTGCGGCAGCAGCAGCAGCAGCTGCAGCAGCAGCGGCAGCAGCGGCAGCTTGCTGCGGCTGTCGCTGCTGCAGCAGCAGCAGCTGCTGACGCAGAATTTGACTTTGTCTGCTGCTCTTGAAGTTGCAGTGGAGGGGGAGGGGAGGGTCTGCTCGGTGCTGCAGCAGCAGCAGCTGCTGCTGCAGCGCGCTGCAGCAGCAGCAGCAGCAGCAGCAAAGCAGCAGACTCAAGTCAAAACTGAACTGCAGAATGCCAAAAGCGAAGCTGCTGCTGCTGCTGCTGCTCTCGAGGAGGAAAGGCGCAGCAGCAAAAGAGCAGCAGAAGAGGCCCAGGCAGAGATACAGGTTCGTCGCTGCAGCAGCAACATTTATTTTCTATCACAATTGATTAAATAATTAATTAGTTAATTAACTTCAATTAATTAATTAATTAATTAATTAATTAATTTATTCATTTATTAGTTGATTAATTTAATTCAACTAACTAGTTTTAACTTCAAAATTTGCTGTATATACCGGTTTCGCATTAGCAACAAATAAATAAATGAATAAATAAATAAATAAATAAATAAATAATTTTGGGTTTTGCTGCTGCAGCGGCTGCGCTGCCACACAGAGCAGCTGAAGGAGCAGCAGCAGACACTGGAGACGCAGCTGGCAGCAGCAGCAACAGCAAGAGAGCAGCAGCAGCAGCAGCTGCAGCAGCAGCTGCAGCAGCTCAAAAAGGAGAAGGAAGAAGCAAACGAAACTGCGCAGCAGCAGCTGCAGCAACAAGCCGCAGACATTTCCACACTGGTGGGCAGCAGCAGCAGCTGCAGCAGCAGTGCAGCAGCAGCTACAGCAGCAGTGCTTCAGCAGCAGCAGCTGCAGCAGCTGCTGCTGGTCTTTACCCGCTACCCCAAGACAACTTTACCTGCACTTACATGTGTACATTTGTTTTATATTTTTGCTGCTTTCCCCATTTCTTTGCAAATGCGTGCATGCATGCATTTGCATGCATGCATTTACATGCATGCATGCATGCAAATGCATGCATGCATGCATGCGAGTGCATGCATGCAGGTCCTTGTTAGTGTTAAATGTTCATTTTGATTATTTTAGTCAGGTTGTTTTTCTTCGTTTTGTTGTCCTTTTTCGATTTGTTTTTCAATTCATTTTCTTTCATTTAATTTGTTTTTTTTTGTTTCATTTGATTTGCTAATTTATTTTTCAGAATTGAAAAAAGAATTAGAAAAATTAAAAGAATTAATTGATCCCTGAGCTGCTTTTTTTCTAGTTTTGCTGCTGCTGCGCATGTGCTGCAGCAGCAGCAAGTTGCTGCGCTGCAGCAGCAGCTTTCGGTGAGCCAGGCGGAAGTGTCTGTACACCTGGAGGCAGCAGCAGCGGCGCAGCAGCAGCAAGCAGCAGCAGCAGCTGCTGCTGCGGATTTGAAAGACAAATTAAAAGAAAGGGAAATCTTTTTGGAGGCACAGCTAGCTGACAAAGACCTTTCTTTCCAGCAGCAGCTGCAGCAGCAGCAGCAGGAACTGCAGCAACAGCAGCAGCTGCTGCAAAAGCAGCAGCAGCAGCAGGTGCAGCAGCTGCAGCAGCAGCTGCAGGAGCAGCAGCACCAGCAACAGCAGCTGCAGCAGCAACTGAAGCTGCAGCAGCAGGAACTGCAGCAGCAGCAGCAACTGAACCACCAGCAGCAGCAAGAGCTGCAGCAGCAGCTACAGCGGCAGCAGCAGGAGCTGCAGCAGCAGCAGCAACAGCATCAACAGCAGCAGCAGGACCTACAGCAGCAGCTGCAGCAGAAGGAGGGAGAGATAGCTAGGATGCTGCAGGAGGCCGACAGCAGCAATCAGCAGCAGCGGGAAAAGCAGAAGAAAGAAGAGGAGCAGCGTCAGGCTGCTTTGCTGCAGCAGCAGCAGCAGTACGATGCTTTGCTGCAGCAGCATCAGGCAGAGGCTGCAGCAGCAGCAGCAGCCCTGCAGAAGGAAATAGCCGAACAGAAGGAACTGACTGAAAAGCAGCTGAGGAGGATCAAAGACCTTGAAGCAGCAGCAGCAGCAGATGCAGCAGCGGCAGCAGCAGCAGCAGCAGCAGCAGAAGCGGCGGGAAAAGAGAAGGCGGAAGCAGCGAAAGAGCAGCAAACAGCAGCAGCAGCAGCAGCAGCGGAGAAGGAGAAGGCGCAGCAGCTGCAGCTGCAGCTGCAGCAGAGGGAAGCCGAGCTGCTGCAGTTGCAGCAACAGGCGCAGCAGCAGCAGCAGCAGCAGCAGCAGCAGCAAGACCGGCTGCTGGCCGAGGCCCTGAGCCGCTGGGAGGAAGAGAAGCAGCAGCATTTGAAAGATGGAGACAAATATAAAATAAAAATAAATGAATTAGAATTAGAAAACGAAAGGCTGCAGCAGCAGTTGCAGCAGGCTGCGAGCCAGCTAGCAGCAGCAGCAGCAGCAGCGCAGCAGCAGCAGCAGCAGCTGGCCGAGGCCAGGCAGCAGCAGCAGCAAAGCGAAGCAAAGCTCAAAAGCATCACACAAGAAGTCAATGCCCTCAGCAGCATCAAGAAGCAAATGCAGGAAGAGCAGCAGCAAGTCGAGTGGGCTGCTGCAGCGCATGCAGGCAAAGCCACAAACAGCAGCAGCAGCAGCAGCAGCAGCTACTGGAGCAGCAGCAGCAGCAGCGCGGAAGAACTCGGCAGCCCCAAAGCAGCAGCAAGCGCATGCACTGCAGCCAGGGCCCGCAGGGCCAGGCCTTCTCACACCAGCAGCAGCAGCAGCAGCAGCAGCAGCAGCTTGTGCGAAGAGGACATGCAGGTGGAGGAGGAAGGGCAGGGAGGCGTCTATACACCTGAAGGCCATGCTGATGGCGCCAAAACTTTTATTCGACGACACTCTTTGCGTTTAAAAAAACAAAAATCAAAATTAAAAACAGAAAGTGATTTCGAAGCAAAAGCAGACCCTGCTGCTGCTCACGGGGCAGCAGCGGCTGCAGCAGCAGCAGCAGCAACAGCAGCGGCTGCTGCTGCGCCCCACAGGGCCGGGGAACAACACAGAAAGAAGTGAAGGCCCACTCAACTTCTGCTGCTCTTTTGTTTTATTTTTATTTATTTGTT
>NW_013541469.1:43483-58763 GCF_000499545.2 Eimeria tenella
TAGCCAAGGGGGGCCCCCAGCTAGCCAAGGGGGGGGCCCCCCAGCTAGCCAAAAGGGGGGCCCCCCAGCTAGCCAGGAGGGGGGCCCCCCGGAGTACCCTTCAGAAGGCCAGCCCTGGAAGCAGCGGCGGGTGGAAGAGCAGCAGCAAGTCGAGTGGGCTGCTGCAGCGCATGCAGGCAAAGCCACAAACAGCAGCAGCAGCAGCAGCAGCAGCTACTGGAGCAGCAGCAGCAGCAGCGCGGAAGAACTCGGCAGCCCCAAAGCAGCAGCAAGCGCATGCACTGCAGCCAGGGCCCGCAGGGCCAGGCCTTCTCACACCAGCAGCAGCAGCAGCAGCAGCAGCAGCAGCAGCTTGTGCGAAGAGGACATGCAGGTGGAGGAGGAAGGGCAGGGAGGCGTCTATACACCTGAAGGCCATGCTGATGGCGCCAAAACTTTTATTCGACGACACTCTTTGCGTTTAAAAAAACAAAAATCAAAATTAAAAACAGAAAGTGATTTCGAAGCAAAAGCAGACCCTGCTGCTGCTCACGGGGCAGCAGCGGCTGCAGCAGCAGCAGCAGCAACAGCAGCGGCTGCTGCTGCGCCCCACAGGGCCGGGGAACAACACAGAAAGAAGTGAAGGCCCACTCAACTTCTGCTGCTCTTTTGTTTTATTTTTATTTATTTGTTTTCAATTTATTTTAATTTCTTTATTTGCTTCTCTTGGCCCTCCTGAGAGCAGCAGCAGCAGCAGCAGCAGCAGCAGCAAGCGGGAGTCAGGCAGCTAGAAAGTTTCATTTCTTTACTCTAAATCAATTTATAAATGTTTTAAATCCATTTAAATGTTTTTACTTTCTAAAATCTTTTTGGAAAGTGAAGTAGAGGTAGAACAAAATTAATAATAATAGTAATAATAATAATAATGACAAGAAGAAGAATAATAATAGTAGTGAATAATAATAATGCTACTATCATTGTTAATTTTGATATTAACATAATAACAACAATAATAGTAATGGTGATAATTATTAATTATGATATTAACATAATAACAACAACAATAATAATGGCAATAATGATATTAGTTTAATAATAACAATAATAATAATGGCAATAGTGTTAATTATGACATTAATATAATAACAACAATAATAATAATGGCAATAGTGTTAATGGCATTAATGGCAAAAATGGCCAAGTACATCAGCTGTAGGCAGCCCAGAGGATCCGTTTGGTTTTTGTCAGCTTTTATTTGCTGCTGCCATTGTTGTATTAATGCCATTATTGTTCTAATAATAATAATAATAATAATAATAATAATAATAATAATAATAATAATAATAATATATATATATATATATATATTATTCATTATTATTCGCATGATTGATTTATTTTTAGCGGTAGGGGTGTTGCTGCTGTTGCCGTGGCTGCTGCTGCAGTTACTTGCTGCTGCTGCAGTTACTTGCTGCTGCTTCAGCAGCAGACGGGCCCCTTTAGGAACTGCATGCAAATTAAGTGCCTCCCTTATTATTTGTTTGTATAATCATTTATTTATATACCCTCTTATTTATTATTTATTATTTTTTCTTTTATTTATTTATTTATTTATTTATTTATTTATTTATTTATTTATTTATTTATTTATTTATTTGTTTGCTTGTTTGTTTTACACGAACACAAGGCTCGGCTGAGCTCCCCTCAGCTGAAGAACAGACCCCACCACGGATTATCCCATTTATTTATTTATTTTTATTGATTTAATTTATTTATTTATTTAGATTTTACAATTTAAAATTTCACTATATTATTTTTATCCATACTACTGCTTATTTTGAACGGATGTGCGCCCCCAGGGGCCTCAGGGGCCCCGGGGGGCCCCCGGGGCCCCGGGAGGCCCCTGGGGCCCCCGGGGCCCCCAGGGGCCCCCCGGGTACAGAGTTTGCCCCACAGAAGGAGAGTTTCTTTGTTTTTGCTGTTGGAGCGATTTTAAAAATGGGAATATTTATTTGAATTGAAAAATAAAATAAAAAAGTGGAACCTGGAGGCTTTAAGCTGGGTAGCGGAGAGCCAAGGGCTGGGTTGGTTCGTGGTGCTGCAACTTGGAGATCTTTTCCGTTTTATTTCTTCTTTTATTTCTTCTTTTTATTTAAATTTGAAAAAGATCGAAAAGTGTCATTTGAAGACGGAGAAGACGCAGCTGGAGTGCCTCGAGGTGGCGAAGGGCGAAGGACCAGAAGGCATCGACGAGCAGTAGTGACACCCGAAAAAAGTGGAAATAGAACTTCGAAATAAATAAAAGAAGAAAATAAATATTGAAAATAAAATAAAGAACTGCAAAGCTTAAAATGGGAAAGAGACGCGGCGGCCGCCGCCACAAAAAGCTGAAAAACGAAAACGCGCATGAAGAACTCCCAGGTGTATGTACACCCGACGACTTCGCTGCAACAGCAGCAGCAGCAGCAGCAGCAGATGAAACTGAAGACTTCCCGCAGCAGCAGCAGCAGCGGAAGCAGCAGCAGCAGCCAGATGTGTCGGATTATTTTTTGCGGATAAATGAATTAATTAGTTCTTGTCCTTTTCACTCTTTGGAAGAACTGGAAGCTTTCGTTTCGTCCACAGTGGAGGAAATCTGCAGCCGAGTGGGTTCGGGAAAGCAGCAGATCTTGGTGATTAAAATACAAATTGAATATTTTAAAAAATAATAATTAATTTATTTTTAGTTTTTAAAACTTGAAAATAAATTAATTATTCATTTTAAAAAGGAATTCGACGAAATTCCAACTCAGAGGCAGCAGCTGCGAAAACGTGAACTTGCATTTCAGAAGATGCAGAAGTTCAAATTCAAGATTCAAATTCAAGATTCAAATTCAAATTCAAATTTCAACTTAAATTTAAATCTAAATCTGAATTTAAATTCAGATTCAAATTTAATTTCAAATTTAAATATAAATATAAACTCAAATTCAAATTTAATTTCAAATTCAAATTTAAATTTTCCTAGTTTCTCAGAGCACAGCAGCACAACCATCAGCAGTTCCGAAGAAACTGATTTGCCGCTAAATGTTTCCTTTTCGCTTTTTGAAATATATATTTAAATTGTTTTAAATTATTTTTAAGTTATTTTAATTTTATTTTAAATTTATCTCAAATTTGTTTTCAATTAGTTTTTAGTCAGTTTTTAATTCATTTTCATTTGTTCTCCGCTGTCTTTCACTTTGCCTCAAACCTGTTCCTGATCCTTTAGACTGTTAACTTTAATTTGGTTTACTTTTAATTTAATTTAATTTAATTTAATTTAACTTAGTTCTATTTGTTTTAATTTAATTTAATTTAATTTAATTTTTAATTCGAATATTATTTGAGTTGTTTCTGAATGTGCTGGCAGGGCCTGCTGCTGCTGTCAGAACGGCAGTGCAGCCGCGTAGCAGAAAAGTTGATTTCTTTACTTGCAAACTTTTTGTCTTTTTCTCCTTCTAGCAGCAGCAGCAGCAGCAACAGCAGCAGCAGCAACAGCAGCAGCAGCAACAGCAGCAGCAGCAGCAGCAGCGGCGGGCGGCTGCCTGCTGCAGTTGCTGCAGCAGCAGCAGCAGCAGCAGAACCTTCGCTGGAAGCCGCGAAGCTGAGGTGTCTGTACACCTGGCGGCTTCTCCTCAGCCACTTCGTGCCCCTAGTTTCTCAGCTGTCTGTACACCCCAGCGGCTCCCACGTGCTGCAGACGCTGCTGCAGTCTCTTCCTGCTGCAGTGCAGCAGGAGTTGCTGCTGAACAGCAGCAAAAAGGCCAAGAAAATAGCAAAGAAGCGCAGCCAGCAGCAAGAATCCCAAGATGCTGCTGCTGCTGCTGCAGAGCAGGAGGCGCAAACAAGTACGATAAAGAATCCCAGCTTTTATTTCCTTTGTTTTTATTTGCTGCTGCTTGCTGCTGCTAGCTGCTGCTTGCTGCTGCTTGCTGCTGCGCCCATAAAATCACTTGCTGCTTTAAACAGATAAAATCTGCTGCTCTTTGCACTTGCTGCTCTGTTCCACCAATTGATTTCATTTATTTATTTATTTATTTATTTATTTATTTATTTATGTATATTTATATTTATATTTATATTTATATTTATATTTATATTTATTTATTTATTTATAATTACGTAATTAATTAATTAATTGTTTTTTGTTTTACTTTTTCAGCTGCCGATTTATTCCTGTCTATGATGGAGCAGCTGCGGTAAGAAACTCCTGCTTTTCGTCTCCGCCAATATTTTGCGTTTCTCACTCCTTGCAGAATATTTAATTAATTAATTAATTAATTAATTAATTAATTAATTAATTAATTAATTATTTATTTATTTATTTGCTTGTTTCTTTATTTATCTGTGGGTTGTTTTTTCGTTTTTGTGTTTATTTAATTATTTTGTCTTCGTTTGTTTTTTGGTTCATTCTGAATTTGCCAATTTGCATTTTCTTTATTTCCCGAGTTTCTGATTTTGCCTTCGTAACAAAAAGCCAAAAGGCAGCAGCAGCAGCAGCAGCAGCAAAGCTGTTTGGCTGCAGCAACAGCAGCTGTCTGGCCGCCGCAGCAGCAGCAAAGCTGCTCCGCAGGAGCAGCAGCAGCACCACCAACAAAGCTGTATAGCAGCAGCACCAGAAAAGCTGCAATGCAGCAGCAGCAGCAAAGCTGTATGCCAGCTGCTGCAGCAAAGCTGTATAGCAGCAGCAGCAGCAGCAGCAGCAGCAGCAGCAGCAAAGTGCATGCGGTGGACTTTGCAGAAAAATGCCGGAGGGCTGGGAGGGCCTTTTGAAAAGCAAATTTGGCTGTCACATTTTTAGGGCGGCTGTGAGGGCTTTGGCTGGGGCTGACGGGCTGGTGGCCCCGGAGGAGGCGGGTGGGTTTTTGTTGAAGTTTTTTATTTCTTTTTATTTGTTTTATTTCTCTTTCGGGCTCTTCAGACTCCCCCTCTTCTCCTCTTTTCCAGTTCACTCCCGAGACAATTAGTGCTGCGCTCAGGCCGCCATCGATGTGGTTTTGGACCCTTGAAATGCTGCTGCTGCTGCTGCTGCTGCCGCTGCTACTGCTGCGGGCTCCTTTTTGTTGCTGTTCGCTGGCTTCGAGGCAGCTGTCTGTTGATTGCTTTCATTGATTTTGTTTTTGATTTATAATTGACTTTATTTGTTTCTTTTTGAATTCGTTTTTCGCGATAGGCCACCGGGCGCGCCGGCAGCACCGGCTGGACTCTGCGGAAGAAGTGAATTCGCTGGACGCGAAGGCCTCGGGTGTATGTACAGCTCTGCTGGCCACCCCGCCTTCTTTCGAAAAGGAATTAATTCATTTGTCAACAGAAATAATTCAAATTTTGCAAAAGGAAAAGTTCTTGCTGCCCTTCGACCCCTACGCGGCGCCTTGCCTGCAGGTCCTGGGGCTTGCGCTCCAGGCGAAGCAGCTGCGAGGTAAAAGTCATGAAATTTGCGAAACTGACTTTATTTTCAATTATTTAAAATTATTTAAATAGAATTTAATCTATTTTTGATTTAAATAAGGTTTTATAATTAAAAATGAATTCAATTCCTCCAATTTCCAAAAGAATCCGTCAGCTTTCCGCCAATATCAGTTCTCACTCGCAGCTGTCTGTACACCCCAGACGCCGGAGGCAGCAGTTTCACTTTCGTCATTTCTTTTTATTTATTTTATTTTTGTGAAGTCCCTACGGGTCTCGCCTTTTATTTAAATTAGTTCAGTTGTTGTTAATCATTATTTACTCGATTTAACTTCTTTTTTGTTTCATTTTGTTTCATTTTCTTTAATTCACTTTTTGCTGCTGCCGCAGAGCCACTTCAGCAACTTGTCGAAGCGCTTTTCTCTTCTCCCAAGGTATTTAAAAAACAGAAAATGAATTTTATTTTTTTGTTCTTTAATTTTCTTTTAGATTGCCATTTTTCTTTTTTGCTTTTACATTTTAAGTGCTGCCTTCAATTATATAATTTCCAATTCGAATGACTTTAATTTCTCATTCAAGTGGTTTTATTATCTAGCTTGAAAATTAGAATTATTTTAATATCATTTGAATTAGTTTTTAAATTTTATTTTGTTTTTGCTTTTGTCTTTTTCGAACAGGAAAAGAACAGCGACGAGGAACTTGTGAAATTTGCAGGTACATTTTTAAATTTCTTTTTTTTAATCCTTTTAATTCGTTTTTCTTTTTTGGTAGCTTTTCAATTTCTTTTAATTTCTTCTTTAATTCCTTGTTTATAATTATCAAAAATAAAATAAAGAATAAAAAAGCAAACGAAGAGAAGGAAAGAACAAATAAAAGAGTACAAGAACAAATAAAAAGGATAAATAAATGTAACAAAAGAACAGACACGAAATAATAAATGAAAGAATAAATAAAAGAATAAAAGAAGGAAGAGAAGAACAAAAGAAATAAAAAAGAATTAAAACTTCTCTTTTTAATTTTCAGAGGCCTTATCGGAGAGTACTTGTGGGAGTCGAACTTTGGAAGTTTTTTTTTCTTTTTTTTCTTCCCAAACTTTTCAAAAGTTTTTTTCTTCTTTTCTTTTGAAAAGGGCCCCGCAGCTCGCAGCAGGTGGGGAGTTTAATTCATTTAATTTAATTGATTTATTTAATTTAATTAATTTAATTAATTTAATTTAATTTAATTTAATTAATTTAATTTAATTTGGTTTATTTATTAATTTACTGGATTTTGCCTTTACTGGATTTTTGTTTTATTCTTTTTCACTTTAATTATATTTGTGTGTTGTATAATTCATTTCAATACTTATAATTGGATATAACTATATAAATATAATTATATATTTATTTTAATTCTATTTATATATTTGTATATTTATCTATTTGTATATGTTATATATATATATATATATATTATAAATTAAAAACAAATAAAATACAATAATGCCCATGTGGCTGCAAATGAATTTATTTAATTTTTTGCATTACAAATATTTGTCTTTGTTATCTTATTATGTCCCGGCTCCCGTTAAAGCTCGTTTCCGTTTGCTGCTGCTGCTGCTGCTGCTGTTGCTGCTGCTGCTACTACTGCTGCTGCTGCTATTGTTGCTGCTGCTACTGTTGCTTCTGTTGCTGCTGCTGTTGCTGCTGCTGCTGCTTTGCTGCTCAGGCCGCTTTGGCAATTTCTTGCTGCAGAAGGTGCTGCAGTCGCCGTCCTTTGAAGCGCCGCATTTGAAGCTGCTGCTGCAGGGTGACTTTTATTTATTTTTCAGAATTTTGAATTTAATTTAATTTTAAAGTTACTTAACATTACTTTGTTTATTTGTTGCCTTTTTGTTGTTTAGAGCTGTTTAAACCCAATTCTTTGTTCATTTATTTGTTTATTTGTAATTCAAATTATTTGAAATCATTTCTTTGTTCATTCTTTCATTTTTGCTGTTCACTATTTGTTTTTTTCCAGATTCAAAATTTGTTTTTCCTTCTGTTTGCTTCTCCATTTTTATTACTTTTGTTTTTCTTCTAATCTTTTTGTTTTTTATCAAAAAGATTTTTCGTTTAATTCTTTTTGTTTTTTATTCATCAAAATTATTTCCTTTTCAAATTTGCATTCATTTGGGACAAGCTGGACCTACGGAGGGTTCCTGCTGCTGCTGCTGCTGCTGCTGCTGCTGCTGCGGGGTTTCTGTGCGGGTTTTGGGGGCGCTTTGGTTTCTTTTGTATTTGCGGCGCCTTCCGGGTGTCTGGACACCTTTTTGCACTTAAAATTGCGCTGTGCATCATCTGCTGCAGCAGCAGCAGCAGCAGCTGTTCTTTCTGTTTTTGCTGCGTGTCCTTGCCTTAAACTTGCTGTTATCGTGTGCTACGTGCTGCTGCTGCTGCAGCTGTGCTGCGCATATTTGCTGTAGACGTGCTTGAATTGGGCTTTGCCTACTGCTGCTGCGGCAGCAGCTGCTGCTGCAGCTGCTGCAGCAGCTGCTACTTCAGCTGCTGGTGCTGCAGCTGCTGCTGCAGCGGCTGTGCTGCGCAGGTTTTCCGGGTTTTCACGTGAATCACGCTTTGTCTCCTCCTGCTGCAGCAGCAGCAGCAGCAGCAACAGTGCTGCGCACATCTGCGGACTGTTGGCGAATTGTTTTTTTTGTTCAGCTTTGGACTTCAAAGAAATTTTGTTTTGCGGAACTGGGGCGGTGCTGTGGCGGTGCGCGGAGGCTTGCAGGCGGCTGCGGTGTACGTACACCTCATTTGCAGGCAAACTGTTCGAAACTCTCAAAATAAAAGGCGGCAGTTCTTTTTCTTTTTCCTGGTGGTGTTTGCTGGGCCTGTGCGCTCCCGATGACCTGCCGCAGCAGCTGCTGCAGCAGCTGCTGCAGCAGGACGGCGAGTCCGCGGCGCACGAGGGCGCTGCTGCTGCAGCTGCTGCTGCTGCAGCGGCAGCGGGGAGCCGCGCAAATCAAGACGAAGAAGCAGAGGACGAAGCTGCTCAAGAAGCAGAAGAGGGGCCAGAAGATCCCAAAGGATCTGAAGAAGCAGCAGCAAAAACAAACGAAGAAGACAGTCAGCAGCAAATTCGACTTGTGGACATTTGCACTCCCACGGGCTGCTCCGTGCTGCTGTCGCTGCTGCGCTTTCCCGCCAACACAATTCAGCCGCTGAACTCGGGATTCAAAAAGTTCGTGAGAACTGCTGCGAATTTGAATCTGAAAATCAAGAAATGGAGAAACAAAAAGGGTCCTCCCGACATCGAAACGCAGTAAGTCGGGTCTTGAACTTAATTCCCTGTAATTTGCTTTTCTAGCATTTCAATTTCCTCCAATTTGCACTCCTGGGCTCTCCAGTTTCCGGGAAAGCTGCAGTTCTCAGCGCAGGTCTTGGGAGTTTTTCTCGCTGTTGGCGTGGGAAGTTGCTCATGAATTTGAAATTCAAAAGATGAAATAAGCAGCAGCAACATGAGTTTTAAGAAAAGTGTTCAATTAGTCTTTTTCTCCGTCGAAATGTCTTTCTTCTGCTGCTGCTTTGCTGCGCTGCACCGCTTGAACTTCGGGTGTATCTACACATGCTGCTGAAACGGCGCGAAGCGCCGCGCGCGCCGGATGCGTCTGAAAATGAATATAAATAATAAAAATAACCTGCAATTCATTTATAAATATAATAATTACTCAAAGTAGTGCCCGTGGTGAAGAAAATAAATCCAAATTCCGAAGATTTTCTTCTGTGTTCCCGCAGTTCCCTCCTAGAACTCATGACCACAAACCGCCTGACTTCTCGCCTGCTGCAGCAAATTGCAGACACTTCCACCAGCAGCATACAGCCCAGCAACATTC
The DNA here is from genome assembly GCF_000499545.2 of Eimeria tenella. Taxonomy (NCBI): domain Eukaryota; phylum Apicomplexa; class Conoidasida; order Eucoccidiorida; family Eimeriidae; genus Eimeria; species Eimeria tenella. Next base: position 52,746 of record NW_013541469.1, read on the forward strand.
ACTATTTGATAAGACATTTAATTCCTTTTGTCCCTTCCTTTGCCCTCGACCCTGTCGGGGGATTCGTCCTCACCTCTCTCTACAACGCAGCCACTGTACGCTGACGCCTCTGCTGCTGCTGCTGCTGCTGCTGCAGATGATGGCGGTGTCCAAAACTCGCTGCGAATTCTGCTGCTGCTGCTGCAGCTGCTGCAGCTGCTTCTGTGCTTATGTTCTTGGGGCTGCTGCAAATGCCCCTGCTCCTAGGCCGCGGCTTCTGCTCATGCTGCTGCCGCTGCTGCTGCTGCTGCTGCTGCCGTGCTGCGAGGCTTCAGCCCGAGCTGAAGCGGGAGATAGTGGAGGCGCTGCTGCCTGTGGAGTTGGAACTGAGGGAGAAGAACTACACGGCGTACATGAAATGCGAAATTTACAAATTTACAAAAGACAAAGAAGAGTGGCAGAAGCGGCAGGAAAAGAGAAGCAAAACGAGAGTGGGCCTTTTGCTGCAGCTGCTTCCAGCAGCAAAAGTCTCGGCCACAAAATCCGAAATTTGCACAACTTGAACTTTCAAATTCTTCCCAAACTGCTGCAGCAGAAAGCCACAAACTGTCGAGACACTCCGCACTAAAATTCAAATTAAATTTAATTCTTAAAAGCTGCTGCTGAAAAACAAAATTGCTGCTTTCGAATTTGTTTTATGGCTTTCCGGGGTGTCAGTGTGCAGGAACTTCGCCGAAAATACGCTTTTAATGTTTTATTATTTAAATTGTTTTTTATTTATTAAAATTGTTGTTTTATTTTACTTTTTATTCTTATTTTCCTTTGTGTTCAGCTGAAATGAAATGTAACACTGCTTGAATGCCGCATTCAAGTTGAATTCAAATTAGTTGAATGCGCCGGTGGCCCCTTGAGATCTTTTCTGAATTGTCTTCATTTACGTCATTTAATTCTTTTTTTTAAATTTCAAAAATTAAACAATAAAATGTTTTCTCAATTTCTTAATTGCTTTTATTTCCGTCATTTAGTTGCTTTTGCTTTTTTGTTTCCAGGAGTTGTTCAAAGATATTATTTCGGACGCAGCCATTGAGGTGAACAACCAGGAGGCTGCAGATCTTTTGGTGAGTTTCTCCATCTTTATTAATACTTTTAAATTTAAAATAAATTTAAAAAAGGGAAAGGGGGAAAATACAAAAGCTAGACACGGGAGGAATAGCTGAAGCTGCTGCTGCTGCTGCTCCTGTTGATGTGCTGCTGGAACAAACAACAAGTGGAAACACGAAAAAAAGGTGGAAACAAATTATAAAAAGGAAAAAGGCATTTTACGTTTTAAAAAATGAATAACATTGGCAATATTATCGTTAGTTTTCTTTAGTTTTTGCGCTATTTTCTGCAGCCAGACAATCCGAAGGGCAAGAAGGCCGAGGCCGAGTCGACACCACTGCAAAACGAGGGAAAAGGGTTTCGAAAACCAAAAAACGAAAATAAAAACAAAAAAGGAACAATTAATGGAGACGAAGAAGAGGAGATAAACACCAAGGGGAAAGCAGAAAAAGAAGCCAAACGCGCAATCGACGAAATATTCCTTGGAGGAAAGCCGAATAGTTTCGAATATATTCAAATTCAAAACACTCTTATTCTAATGAAAATTAATGCATTTATGAAAAGTGTTGTTTCAACATTTTTCATTCAGAATTATAGGCGAACTTTGCGAATAGTTGAATTTAGTCCAGTGCCGAATCAACAAACTCCAATTGTGGCTCATCTAGTTGCAAAGTGACATATTCGACAAATAAAAAAGCGGATTCCAAATTGCCAGATAAATGAATTTAATTGCAAAAAATTGAAAATGAAAATAAAATAGTGACTGAGGATATTGGCGATAAGTTCAGAAGGTCCTTTTGAAAGATAGCGCGTCTAAAGGGCTATGAATTCGAAAATTTCCATTTCCATTTTGATTTGTCTTTTTCCTGTTTTTGTATTTTCAGCATTTGAGGAAAAGCAGAAGGGAAAAGAGAACAAAAAGAAGAAACAGCTCACTGGGAAGGCCAAAGAGAATTCAAATCCTCCAGCACCTTCAAACGAAAATGAAAATGCGAATCTGAATAAGACAAAAAACAAAGACTCCGCTTCCGACACAACTCTGGATTCATTTGAGGAAGAAAACACTTCGAAAAACAAAAAGGAAATTGCGAAAAAAAGGAAAATAGAGGTTTGTTCTGTTTCGCACGAAGTTTTGGTTCTGTGGGCGCATTTGAAAGTTTTTGGATCTGTCTTTAATTGCCCATATTGCATTTCTGCTTTGTCGTATATATTATATCCATCCTTATTCATGAATATTAGATGCATAGAGACTTATATTTCATTATTCAGACTATTTCTGTCGACTTTGTTGTCAAGATGCGTCCTAGGGAGCAGGCTCCCGGGTTATTGAATTTGATTGCACAGGGCTGTTGAAATGGTTGAAAGTTTGCATTTCTGTCTTATTCATACTCTTTACGTTGCTTTCTTTGTTGTAATTTTGCATTTGTCTCATTTATTTGAGTTGTTTTGCATTCATTCATGTATTTGCAGATGGAGAAGCTGGAGGCAGCCGCGAGCCCCGTGAATTCAAGAAAGAAGAAAGCTGTTTCTGATAGCAAGAACAAACAATGAGACTGAATCGGTTGGAGGGAAATGGGGCGAAATATATTTTAAAAATATTTATCTCCACATGATTGGCTTTTATCTTCGCATGATTGACTATTTCTTTCAATTAATTCTAGTCCATTGGACGTGCAACAGCCTGTGCACGACCCGACCTTCTTCCCTTTAGAATTCTAATTTCCTGAGGGTAATATTTTGCAATTTGAAGAACAGAAATAACGAAATTAATCCCTTTTACAGTTGCTATTACTAGCAGACTTCGCTATTGCCACGAATCACATGAAGGCAGCTTCCACTCTCCTGCACTGCAGCGGAGTGGAAGTTCATGTCTGGAACAAAGTGTGGCATCTCTTCGGGAGGGCCGAAGATACTTTGTAGCAGCTGAGCATTAATAGATTAATTCGCTTTTCTAGGAATAAATTAGTATGCAAAGAGTTGGATTTGTAAGTCGACTGGGAGGCGAATCTGCAGCTGGTCTGCCTTCTGCAATGCTCAAAAGCGCTTTCCAGTTGCGTCTCCACTCGAAAGCCAACGTGGGTAGAGGATAAAGTCTTCAATTTGCATAAAACCAGTCTCAAAGATGTTGAAAATAGGGATTTTACTTAGGAAGACTGAGCTCCGCGTAAAAGAAAGCTGGGGCCCCAGAGTCGAGCAGGGGGCCCCCATCAACGGAACAGCGACACTGATTGTGCGGAAAGCGGGCATAGACCCGCGAATTAAGAGTAAAATTGAATAACTCCTCTTGCGGAAATCTTGGGAAGATAAAGTTTACTCAAATTTTTCGTCAGCAGATCATTTGATCGGTGCCGAGAGAGCGCTATGAATTGACTGGTCTGGTATGTGATGGAGAGCAGCCACTCAACGCAGACGGCTTCCCAAGCCGCAGAAGAGCATAATTTAGTTTGAATTGCGTTGAAAAATGCAAATAAGAAATGAGTTGAGGGAATGTCGCTCAGTTTCTGTTCCGAGTTTCAGCTGGGCTTGCAGAGCGTGCTTGCTGCCGACGGCGATACGCAGTGTCTGCCGTTGGACGCGAGCAAAGATGAGGCAAAGGGGACTTTGTATGAATTCATTGATGTTCCACCTGAAGTTTGTGAAGGTTCTGGCGCTGCAGATGAGGGTTTAGAGCATTCTTTCGGGGGCACTGCCGCTGCGTGCGGCAGCGCAGCGCGCAGCAGCAGCTCCTCGGGGAACTGCAGCAAGCCGGCGCTCCTCTCCAGTTTGTTTTCCCGCAGCTTGCACGAGTCCGCAAAAGCATTTAAAGAATCCAAATATGAAGACGTTCTCGAGGATTCTGGGGATCCGCCCCACCGCGAGATCATTTCGCGTTTCTACCGACTCAAGGCCATCAAGCACCCCCACCTCTGCGCCTACACGAACGTGCTGCGTTCAAAAAGGCGAATTTATTTGGTTTCCGAGTACTGGTCTTTGTCTCTGCAGGACATAATCGACTCCTGGAACGAAGAAGGTGCTGCGCAGCCCCGCGAAACTGCCCCCACCGCAGACCCACCGCCAGCAGCAGCAGCAGCAGCAGCAGGGGCTGCGCCGGCGAGCTGGGACCGGGGAAAGCTGCAGTTTCTGGCGCGGGTGGCCGCGGAAACTCTTGCTGCAGTGGCGCACCTGAATAGCTGCGGGCTGAGCCACGGGCGGCTGCAGCCGCGCACCATCCGCATAGACCCGCAGGGAAATGTGCGGCTGAGCGAGTGGGGCCTCTCTTACCTCACGGGGGGGGCCCTCTTGGCCCCCACTGCAGACTTGCTGCCTCCCTTCTCACTGCTGGCCCCTGAGCAGCTCCTGGGGGGGCCCCAGCTGCTCCAGCTCTGCCCCGCTTCTTCCAAACAGGACGTCTGGGCCCTCGGCCTGCTTTTGCTGCAGGTGCTGCAGCCCCCCTGGGGTGTACGTACACCCGAAAGCGGCCCCCCAAGCAGCAGCAGCGGTGCACCAGCAGCGGCAGCAGCAGCAGCGGCAGCAGCAGCTGACCCGGAACAAGCTGGTAAACGCGAAAGCCCGCATGCAGACACCGAGGATTCCCACCGGGGAAGTCTTGCTGCTGCTGCTGCTGCTGCAAATGGAGAAAAGGGAAATGACACTCCCGGGTGTACAGACAGCTTCAGCAGCAAGCTGCAGCAAATCACCCAGCTGGTGCTCTACTGCGGCCTCGGCCTTGACTTCCAAGTCCTCCGCCCGCTGGACCCCGCGCCAGACGCAGCAGCAGAAGCAGCAGACTCGCCCGCAGCAGCAGCAGCAGCAGCAGCAGCCACGGCGCCTACAATTTCTGCGGTGGGCACGGAACTCTCGCGGTGGCTGCTGCACCGGAAGCTGCTGCTTCTCAAGATGATGGCGAAGGCAGCGGGCCCTCCGTGCTTCATGCTCGCGCAGTGTACATACACTGCAGCACCCGCCACAGCAGCAGCAGCAGCAGCAGCAGGCGGGAGCGGGAAGCAGCCTTTGCAGCACGTCGCCGGTGCAGCGGAAGCGCCGGGCAGCAGGGAGCCGGTGCCAACCAGTGGTCATGCCGGAGCAGCAGCAGCAGCAGCAGCAGCAGCAGCAAGAGCTTCTCTTGAAGAAGCTGAGTCGAAGCTGTTTGAAAGCTGCTTAGTGGAACTGGTCAAATGGCTCTCTGGGGCTTCGCTGTGTCACCGCAGCCACTTTGGCTGCTCCCGCTGGCTGCAGCAGAAAGCAGCAGCAGCAGGCAGCACGCCCGAGGCGCCAGCAGCAGCAGCAGCAGGCGGCAAGCCAGAGGAACCTGCAGCAGCAGCAGCAGCAGAAGCAGCAGCAGCAGGGAGCGAGGCTGCTGCGCGGCAGCAGCTGCTGGAGGAGCTGCAGCAAGTGAAGCAGTTTTTGCGGGCGTGTTTGACTGTGCATCCTTCGAGCCGGCCGTCTGCTGCTGCGCTGCTGTGTCTGCCGTGGCTGCAGCAGGCGCAGCAGCAGCAGCAGCGCTGGTGTCTGAGGGGCGCGGAGTGTGTGGGGTTTATAGCGGAGTTGAAGGTGCAGGAGGAGCTGAGCAGGGTTTTGAAAGACCTCGAGGAGGGCGAAGAAGGTCAGTCGAGGGTTTAGGGTTTAGGGTTTAGGGTTTGGGCGAGGGTTTAGGGTTTGGGGTCCAGGGCTTGCCTGCCGCTGCCTGCGCCTGCGCCTGCAGCAGCAGCAGCGCAGCAGCAGCAGCAGCCCGCCTTCCCCTGGCTGCCGCACTCCCGCTGGGGCCCCCGCTGCAGCAGCAGCCTCGAGCTGCTGCAGCGAAACCACAACATAGGCCTTGAGGAGTTCTTCTACTGGTGGCAGCTGCAGGGCGGAGACGTCCACGCTGCGCTGCTTGCTGCTGGCGCCTTCAGTTCGGTGCCCCCCCTCTTTGCCCTGCCTCTTTGCTGCCTCAGGGGGCCCCCCCGGGGGGCCCCCCGG